>NC_088350.1:16735000-16992500 GCF_036884655.1 Musa acuminata AAA Group
CTTGGATTGTTCTTGGAGACTTTAATACTGTTCGGTACACAAATGAAAAAGAGGGGGGTAGATAACTTTCAGAAAACCAGCTTCAAAGTTTTAATGACTACATTGACACTGCAGCTTTGTTTGATATGAAATCTGTGGGTAATTGGCTCTCCTGGAGTAATCAAGGTGCAGCTAACAGAAAAATAATGGCTCGACTTGATAGGTGTTTGATTAATCATGAATGGTTAACAGTTTACCCAGATTCACTTCTTGAGTATGGTGCTCCTTTGTTTTCTGACCATTCTTTAATGTATATACACGTAGACAAAGCGACACCAAGAGGCAAGAAACCGTTTAGATTCTTTAACATGTGGAGTACTCATCCTCAATTTCTTGATGTTATCAGATCTGCTTGGAATGTTAATGTGCATGGATCCCCCCCTTACATCTTATGTCAAAAGCTCAAAGCCTGTAAAGCAGCACTAAAGGAGTGGAATACAAATACCTTTGGCAATATTACCATCACAGTTCAATTTTGCAGGAAGGAACTAATGTCATTGCAACATGAGCTGTAACTTTAGCCAAATGATGAGAATATTATCTATAAAGAGACAGAAGCTAGAAATAACTTCATGCAAGCCTTAAAACAGGAGGAAAGTTTTGCAAAGCAGAAGTCTCGACAGCATTGGCTTACACTAGGAGATTCCAATACTAAATTTTTCTATGCTTCAATTGCTACTCGAAGGGCTGTTAACCGTATCAGCAAATGCAGAGACAAAGATGATAATCTTATTGAGATTTTAGATGAGGTTAAAGCACACACAGAGCAATTTTTTTATTCCTTACTCAATCAAGCTGGGAAAACTAATAACATTCATGTGGAGCCGACTAGAAAACTTGATTCGGAAGCTATTTCAATCCTCAATGCCCCAATTACAGACGACGAAATTGTATGTGTTGTTTTTAAGTCACCAAAGCACAAAAGCCCAGGTCCAGATGGATTTCCAGCTGAATTTTACCAAACTGCTTGGTCTATTATTGAAAATGATGTGATCAAGGCTTGCTAACATTTTTTCTCTTCAGGTCAAATTCTTAGAGAGATGAATTGTACTTTTATTTCTTTAATCCCGAAGAATGCAGGGGCAGATTCACTAGAGAACTATCGACCCATATCATTATGCAACTTTATTTACAAGATTATCTCCAAAGTATTGGCAAATAGAATGCAAAAGGTAATACACAAGATCATTAGCCCAAATCAAGCTGCTTTCATCAAAGGGAGAAGTATACATCATAACATTTTACTTGCTAATGACTTGGTCAAAGATTTGCATTCAAAAGCAAGAGGGACAAAAATATGTTTTTAAAGCTGATTTACGGAAAGCCTTTGATTCAGTTAATAGGAAATTTATCTATAAGATGCTCCTCGATATGAACTTCCCACAGCAATGGGTTAATTGGATTCAATCTTGCCTGGAAACTCCAAAGTTTTCGATACTCTTTAATGGCTCACCTATTGGTTTTTTTGGGAGCACGAATGGCATCCGACAAGGTGATCCACTCTCTCCGTATCTCTTTACTATTGCGATGGAAGGACTTAGCTGTATGTTGGAACATGCAGTCTTAAATGGCAGCATTAAGGTACCCAATGCTGGCTCTATTCATATATCACATATAACATTTGCAGATGATTTACTTATCTTTCTCCTAAATGATCCAACTTCAGTAAAGAACCTGGCTACTATTATGAATGACTTTGGTATGGTTTCTGGACTTCAGTTAAATCATGCGAAAAGTAAAGTATATATGAGCCCTTACGTTGAGGATAAGGTCTTTATTGCACAAACTTTGGGGTTTAGTGAGGGAAGCCTGCCAGTTCCTTATTTGGGTCTCCCGCTCATATCCACAGGCATTCACAAAACCCACTGTCAGCCTATCCTGCAAAAAATAAAGAATAGAATTTCTTCTTGGGAAAATAGGCTTCTATCAAAAGCAGGACGACTCGAACTCATCCGTTCTGTATTGCACTCCTACTCTATATATTGGTGTAATGCATTTCTTTTGCCTGCTGGACTTCTCCAAGATATTGAACGGTTATTAATGAACTTCTTCTGGAATGGCACAAATGATAAGGCAATGCATATGGTAAATTGGGATAGCATTTGCAAACCGAAAGATGAAGGGGGGCTAAACTTGAGAAATACTAGAGATTGGAATCAAGCATGCCTGGTACAACAATTGTGGGATCTTTTGCAAAACAAATGTTCCTTATGGTCACAATGGGTTTCTGCTAGGTATCTTTCAAAGGAATCAATCTGGGAAATTTCAACAAGAACATACCACTCTACAGCTTGGAAAGGAATTTTAAAGGCAAGGAATTGGCTAATCAAACACATTTCGTATGCAATCTCTTCTGGAACTAGTACTAATATGTGGTACGATCCTTGGGTGAATGGGAAGAGTATATTTCAATTATATGGCGACAAAATACGAAAAGATCTTGGGGCTCCCAAAGATTGGAAGGTTTCCGAGTTCATTGCTAACGGTACTTGGTGTCTCCCTAATCCTATTTCTCCCGAAATGTTATCACTTTGGCCGACTATCATAGCTATTCCAATCAGGAACAACTCTTCAGATACACTTATTTGGCCTCATGACAATGGCAAATTTAGTGCCACATCCGCATGGAATCAAATTAGGCAAAGAAATAACAAGTGGGTCCCAAGCAGTTGGACATGGGATCGACCGGGATCACAAAGACACTCCTTATGTACATGGCAGGCCCTTCTCAATAAACTACCTACAATAGACAATATGAAAAGAAGAGGTATCTATCATGTTAACCGATGCTCCCTTTGTTTGCAACAAGAAGAAACTGTTGACCACCTCTATTTTGCTTGTGATTATACAAAATGGATATGGAAGGAGATTCTCCAGCGATTTGAACTCAATAGACTGCCGCAACCAAACTTGCACCAAGAACTAGGAGACCTTATGCAATGTTTCTCAAGAAAAGGGCCTCTTACACAACTGGCAAAGGTTACTTTCAGATGCGCTATTTGGTGGATGTGGAAGGAGAGATATAATTGAATCTTTGAATGTCAACACACAAACAATGCTCAGCTCTTGAAAGAGATTATTAGAGACCCACTAACCTTAATCATTTCACCTCTTTTAACTATCGCATATGGATGTCTCCCGAGCATATGCTCATATCATCTTAAACGATTTTGTTTTATTGTATCCTCTATCGAAGCGCAATATCTAGTTGTTCATGAATAAAAAGTATTTCTTTTCCTATATTTCTTTGTAACTCCATACATTCATCTGGATGTTTCCTAAATATATGCTCAAACCATCTTAAACGATTTTCTTTCATCTTATCTTCTATCGAAGCGATGAGCACTTCACCCGAAGAGAAAAAGATATTTTTATCAAATTTAATTTTGCTATTAGCTAAAGATCTTGGGAATGATGCCAAATAATGTACCCACAGGTAGTTATAGTCTACAGCATGTGTAGTCATAACTATCGCATTCGCACTCTATGAGTTACTTGGCTTTGTCTATGACTTGTATAGATAAAGCCATTTGTAGAAACTTTACACATAATCAATTTACTTTTACTTACAAAAAAAAAAAGAAATAGATGAATCTTTTTAGCAGTATTTGAGCAGCAACATAGAGGAAGGAACCCCTATAGAGTTCCAAGGAGATCGATCCCCTAAAGAGATCAACCCCAAGTTTAGAATCCATTAGGGTTCTAACACTTAGAATCAGAGTAGCGTTCTTGGTGTCTCACTGCCCTTCCACATCCATCCATCAACCCTCCACAACCACCCAAAGCAATTCCTACAATTGCTTAAAAGATCATCATCGAATTCCGCCATCATCTCCACCACCGCAACTCATCCTTTAATCTCCCCGTGAATTACAACAAGTTCTAGTTTCTTATCGTATTACTACTGTAATTTAGTTATCCTTATTTAAAAATCTAAAAAAAGTTGTTCCTATATTGCTGCAATAAACTTTTCATCGTAAAGTTTTCATCTCTACGACGAAAGAGACACTATAGAATTCTAACCTCATAGCATAGTTTGTTTAATCTTGCTACTACGTTTTTTCTATCCAAATCTCTACGAAATTTTTACGACAGCTTTGACACTTCCTAACAACATATTTCCCTTTGATTTTGTCAAAAAATTCTCAATATAAACTACTGACCTTTTACGTCCAAGCTACTACACTTTAGACATAAAAATCTATTGTAGTACCTTTCCATGATCCTCAATTTTTCTGAACCTTCCACCACCCCATGCCATTAACCCATCAATAGAAAAAAGGCGGGTATATTTCTGATCTATAGGCATATGCTATAGCTTCTCAAGATCCAATTGATGCCAATTTGAAGAATTAGAATCTCGGATTGAATCGCGGCTTGAATCGTGCTTAGAGGACAAATTACGTGATTTGTTTCTAGAATTCAGAATTGGACAACCACCGAGTCCAACCAAATTTCAGCGAGGAGAGAGTTCATAGACACCTCCATAGAAGGAGTGACAACCCTTGAACATGCTTCAACCATATATGAGGGTGGACTTCCCATGATGGGAATAAGGAGACTCGGTAGGGTGGATTTTGCACGTCGAACGTTACTTTCGCTACTACCGAACGTCGGATGATGCTATGGTGGAAATTATTGTCATCCACCTTGAAGGAGATGTTGTTTAATGGTACAATTGTCTAGAATACAATCATAGGGCTCTAATGTGGAATCAATTTAAGAATGCACTACTGAATCATTTCAGACCTACGGAGTATGAAAATATGGATGGCCAACTCGCAAAGATTCAACAAACCTCTACGATTCAAGAGTACCAAACCAAGTTTGAGAAGCTATCCTACCTTGCTCATGATTGGACTACCTGTCAATTGTTAGGAACATTCATCGAATGACTCAAGCCAGATATAAAATGGGAGGTTAAGGCACGGCAGCCCCGTACCGTGACAACTGCGATTTCTTTCGCTCGAATACAAGAAGAACGGCTCAACCAAGATGCTCGGAGGATAAGAACCACTCCTATGCCCATGGAATATAAACCTCCTTCTGCTCCTAATCGTCCTTCACTGTAAAAAAATTTGACAAGAGAAGAACTACATGACCGATCAGCAAAGGGTCTTTGTTGGCATTGTAATGAGCCATGGAACCGCGATTATCGCTGCAAAAGGGGCCACCTCCTATTGATTGAACCTCTTGAAGACATGGAGGAGGAGGTCTAGGAGCATGAGGAAGAGATTGTGGATGAAGAATAGCAGTCGGTTGATATTATGATGCATACCCTTGTCGATTACATGAACCCGCAAACAATAAAAGTGGGAGAACTTTTGAAGCAACAACCTATCACCATTCTTATTAACATCGGGAGCACTAATAATTTTATGAATAGCAAAGTTGTTGTTTGGATGTCCCTACCTATCGAGAATTACAGCAGGTTTGACGTTAAGATCGCTGACGGACAAATTTTGAAGTGTGATCATAGGTGCCAGCGGATGAAACTATTGTTGTAGGACCAAGAGATAATTGCATATTTCTTCCTCCTCCCTTTTGATGATTATTAGGCCATGCTCTGCATCGAATGGATGATGACATTAGGTAATGTTTCCTAGATGTTTGTGAAACTAATTGTGAAATTTTACAGCAAGGGAAAACAGGTGATACTGCACGAGAAACGTGGGGGCAATGTAACGATGATTTATACACAACGAATGGAGAAGGTTTTACACAAAGCATGCAGTGGCTTTTTGGTACAACTTGAGCAGCAAACTAAGGGAGAGCCAACATAATTTAAAGACCCAAACCTACTTCCTTTGCTTGCTGAATTTTCAGATATATTTGACAAACCGCGCAACCTACCTCCTACTAGTTGGCATGATCATTGTATACCGATTCTTTCGGGCAAACCTCTAGCAAATACTTGGCTATATCAATATCCATATCTCTAGAAGGATAAAATAGAAAGGATTTTAAAAGAAATGCTCGAAATAGGAGTTATTCTGCCAAGTTGCAGTAGCTACTCTTCATCGGTGCTCCTCGTACAAAAGGACGGAACATGACGAATGTGCATTGATTACTGAGCTCTCAATGGCATAAACATCGAGGATAAATATCCTATTCCAGTAGTAGATGAATTGCTTGATGAATTAAAGGGAGCATGAGTCTTCACAAAGCTGGACCTTCGATCCAGGTTGTTGAATCTCGTATTTTGATGATGAAACTACTTGATATATGTTTATGATTTAATCTGCATTTTGAGTGACGCAGGATGCTTTGATCAGGATAAGACAATTAAAACAGGAAAATCATGTTGTGCCGGAGGAACATGTCAGAAGATTGGACGTCGGGCCGGTGGATCGGTCGACGTATCGATAGAAGGCTTCAGGCCATGGACTCGGGCATCGGGCCAAGAAGAGCGGGTATTGTGCCAAGGATATCGGAGTTGCAGAGCCAACTGGCCGATTGGGCAATAGGCCGCAGGAAAGGATGATGCGCCGAAGAATCGGACGAAGCGTCGAGGGACCAATGACATGCCGGACAACTTGGTTAATCGCTTAGGATTAATTGTCTCGATTGAAGTTTTGTTTTGAGTGTGCAGGATTAACTACGATGAAAGTTAGACAAGCAGCAGGAGTTGCGCCGGAGTCAAGTTCATGATCACGTTGGGAGTTCGAGAGTTCGACGGAAGTTCGGACGGTTGTCGGAGGTTCTGCGAGAACAGATCCGAGAAGTCCAGAAGCTTGCCAAGCGAAGCTCGTCGGAACTCGCCAAGTGGATCGTCGCAAAGTCTAGGAGTTTGCCGGAAGTTTGCAGGAGCATCACCGAGGGTTCATCGGATGATCGACGGAAGTTCGCCGGAAACTCGCCGGAAGAAGCGATTGATGCACCGAAGCAAAGCTGCAGAAATTGTCTTAGAACTAATCGTAGTTAGCATGTTGATTAAGTTGGAAAATGGGAGGTGATCCCATTAGCTTAATCTTGGGGCAATTGGGCCCCTGAAAGACTGAAATTGGGCCGAATGGAGCTAACCATTCGGACCCTGATTGCACCAGGAGGTGCAACCGCCTAGGCCAGGAGGTGGCACCGCCTGGGCTAAGCCTCCCAGCGAGACTGGGCGGTGCAACCTCCCCAGCCAAGAGGTGGCACCGCCTGAGCTCAGTCTTCGAGCTAGACTGGGCGGTGCAACCTCCCTGACAGAGAGGTGGCACCGCCTGAGCTCGGTCTTCGAGCTCTGGCAGAGAGGTGCAACCGCCTCAGTCAAGAGGTGGCACCGCTTGGGGCTCAGTCTCCGAGCCAGACTCAGGCGGTGCAACCACCCCTGACAGAGAGGTGCAACTGCCTGGGCTCAGTCCTCGAGCTCTGCCAGGCGGTGCAACCTCTCCAGTCAGGAGGTGCAACCGCCTGATCCCGGAATTCTGGGATTTGATCGTTTTGAGCTCCAAATTTGAACTGGGTTGGGGCCTATAAATACCCCACCCATTCAGCATTGAAAGTAGAGAACACAGACTCGAAATCTTGCTATCTTTCTGTGTTTCTTAGAGCTCAAAACTGCTAGTTCTCATCTTTCTATTCTTCAAGTTTGAGTTGTAAAGAGAGGAGAGAAAACTTCTGTAAGGGTTGTCTCCTAAGCCCGTCAAAAGGAGTGAATCTGTAAGAGGGTAGTTGGCCTTCGCCTATTGAAGGAAGGCCTCTAGTTGATGTCGGTGACCTCGTCGGTGGAGGAAGCCAAAAGTGGAGTAGGTCAAGACTGACCGAACCACTCTAAATCTCTGGTTTGCGTTTATTTTGAGCACTTTATCATTACTGCAAACCTCCTACATAGCTACTGCTCTCTGCGCCTTTACGAACAAGTTTCTAAGTGCTGATCTTTCCGAATCTGCATTCAGACGTAAATCGGTGTTTTCATACATTACAGTTTACGTTTACGTTTTGATTCTGCAAAACTATCTTCTGCGCTTTTACGAACGAAGTTTCTAAGTTCAGATCCCTTTAAAACTATGTTTAGACGTAAAACTACGTTTAGACGTAAAACTGTGTTTTAGACGTAAACTACTTTTAAACGTAAAACTACGTTTAGACGCAAACTGCGTTTAGACGTAAAACTACGTTTAGACGTAAAACTGTGTTTAGACGTAAAACTACGTTTAGACATAAACTACACTGCGCTTAGACGTAATCTGATTTTAGACGTAAACTGCGCTTAGACGCAAACTGCGCTTAGACACTATCTGAGTTTAGACGTAAACTGTGCTTAGACGTAAACTGCGCTTAAATGCAATCTGAGCTTAGACGCAATCTGCGCTTAGATGCAAACTGCGCTTAGACGCAAACTGTGTTTAGACATAAACTGCACTTAATCATAAGTAATCTTAGAATTGGCTTTTGCATCAAAGTTTTTATCGAACGAACACAGCTTTCGTTTTTAATCGCAGAAAGATTTCCGCTGCACTAATTCACCCCCCCCCCCCCCCCCTCTTAGTGCTCTCGATCCTAACAATTGGTATCAGAGCGGGGTATTTCTCATTTCGGATTTACACCCAAGAGAAATGGCTCTTCAAGAGGGCTTTTCGGTCTTTCGTCCACCGTTCTTTAACGGATTGGACTATACTTATTGGAAAACTCGAATGAGAGTTTTCTTGATTTCTCTAAATCTCGATTTATGGAATATCGTTGAAAACGGTTTTCAACTTCCCTCTAAACCGATGAACGAATGGTCGGATTTAGAGAAGAAGTATTTTTCTTTAAACGCAAAGGCTATGAATGCCTTATTTTGCGCTTTGGACAAAAATGAGTTCAATCGGGTTTCTTTGTGCGAAACGGCTTTCGATATTTGGCGCGCTCTTGAAATCACGCACGAGGGAACTAATAGAGTCAAAGACTCGAAAGTTAATATTTTACTGCATGATTTCGAGCTTTTTCATATGAAACCAAGCGAAACCGTTGTTGACATGTACACCCGTTTTACGGATGTTGTCAATGGTTTAAAATCACTTGGTAAAAGCTTTTCGGATTTTGAACTCGTTAACAAAGTTTTACGCTCACTTTCTAAAACTTGGGATTCAAAAGTAACTGCTATTCAAGAATCGAAAAACTTGAACCAATTTCCACTTGAAGAACTAATTGGTTCATTGATCACATATGAAATGATGTGCAATGCACGTGAAGAACTTGAGAACCACCTTCCAAAGAACAGGAAGGATTTGGGATATAGAACATTTGAAGACCACTCGAGCATAAGCTCAAGTGATGGTGAACTTAAACTACAAATGAAACAAAAATTAAAAAGTAAAAAGAACGGAACTACTTGCTTTGAACGCAAGAAGAAGAACAAAAATTGGGATGAATCGAGCTCCTCTAAAGACGAGGAGAAAATCAATAAAGGCGAGGTGGCAAACTACGCCTTTACGCCTTTCGACGCTAAGGTAATCAAAATGCCTTTAATTTACTTCGAAATTACATGATGCTTTTCATGATGCATTTTTCTTTTTCTTTTTGAAAATTACATTTTTAATAATTTAATAATGAAAATGCAAAAATATGATCATGCTTGTAATTTTGAAAATGATAATGAAAATTGCATGTCTTATGTTAATGTAAGGTAGAAATCTAATGATTGTACACCTAGTGAGATTAAATCTTATTTATGTGCTTGAGAAGCAAGAATGTATATTTTGATGATTTTCATATTGCTTTTCAATAACGCTACATGGCTTTTGTCTGGAAGGCTTGATATTTTTCATTGTCTTTGTTTGTTAAATATGATGTATGATTTTGACATAAGAATAAAGATTTGAGATTTTAAAGTTATACATGATGATTTTTGTGATTGATGGTTTTATGATGAAATTCATTCCACGATCCTAAACGTTGATGCATGTTTTCATTTGACATAAATGAAAAGGCATGCTAACATGAAATCGATCACTTAAGATGAAACACTTATAAAAAAAGGGGAGAAATATATGAATTAATGCTACAAACACTATGCTATGATTATCCCATGCTTGCATCACCAAGAAATATATGATTGCTATCATTGCTATATGCCCTGTATCAAGATATCAAACAAAAATTTGCATCATACGAGCTGATATCTTACCATGTAATGCAATGCTACACTTGCTAAAATATTCGAAATGTGTACATCATGCCCTGTATCAAGATATCAAACAAAATCTTGCTTCACAGTTTTACGCATTGATATCTTACCATATGATGAAATGCTACAATTGATGAACACTTGAAATGTAATCCTCTATCTTATTGATATTTCAATAAATCTATGCTTGTCATACATGAATTTATTGAATGTAATTTTGAGGATGATTTCAGATTTGACAAATGCTTGATTCGTATTTACGACATAAGATACACTTTAAATATGAATCATGCATCAATCATGTTAAATGCTTCAATCATTTTCTATCTCTAGAGTTCTCGATTTTGATGAAATACAAGTGATAAATTCATTTATGATATCTTGTAAATCACTTGAATTATGAATGAGTTTTTTTTTATGATGTGTTAAAAGAATCACTTAAAAAGAAAATGCTTTTCCCATCTTATCGAGATTAATGATTTCATGATATTGTGTGAATCTCGAAATTGATTTTGATGAAATAGTAATAACGTTATTCATGTTATGAATCTTAAAAATGATAATATGCTTCATGTGATAATATGAATACATGAAACACTTATGATATTCCGTGTATTCATAAAATATTTATCTCATCATCCAATAACTCTTCTTGATATTGCTTATGAGATGAAATGAAATAATGCATGAAATACAAATGAGGAGTCAATGATCATGCATAATAGGATGTAATGAATTCTGACATTTAGATACCATCGTTTGAATATCTATGATTATGTTGCCAAAATGATATATCATGAATGATTGAATATCATGTTTGATATGCTCATGATGATGATTGATTTTTCGGTATCGTGCATAAAAAAAAATGAAATGTAATGTTAATGAATTTGTGCATTGAAACTATAATGATGCACAAATAAGAATGATTACTTACCTTTGTCATGATTTAGAAATTGATGTAAAGGGTTTTTCCCTTCTTTTTGACAATGACAAAGGGGGAGATAGATTGCTAGCACAATTCAAGAAAAAGGCAAAAATTACAAAAGAGAAGAAATTGCTATCTTGAACATCACCGATAATTGCTAGCTTGAAATGTCAAGAAAATGCAAAAACTTGTTTATTTTCTTGCACATCTAAAGAGAAGATGCAAATGTAACACTTGTCAAATTGTTTGCTTGCCTCATGTAAAACATTATCTCTTGCTAGTTTGGCATTTTGCTAGCTTGCACTTTGCAACGAAAGCAAAAATGACACTTCTCAAAAGAGAAGAAAGAGCTTGTTATCTTGAACATCACAAGCTTGCCAAACAAAAATTGCAAAAGTGCTATCTTGCCTATCTCAAGAAGCAAAACTTGCATATCGTAAAAATTTGCTAGCTTGCAACTTGCATATTTCAAGAAGCAAGAGTTGCCTTCTTGAACATCTCTAAATTGCTAGCTTGCAAGTTCTAAAATGTTGCAACATTGCTAGCTTGCATGTTATAAAAGTGCTATCTTGTATGCTGTAAAACTTGCATATCTAAAACTTGATAGCTTGAATGTTCTAAGCATGATGTAACATTTGCTAAATTTTCCGGCTTCAAAACTGCATGATGATAAAACTTGATATTATGTTTTTCATGCAATGAGTTGAACCAATATCACAAACACTTGATTGTGGTACTTCTCCTTTTTGTTGATGACAAAGGGGGAGAAGTATTTGATGACATGACATGCATAAGTATTTGATGACATGACATGCATAAGTTTATGCATAAGTTCATGATAACGTGTTGCAAGTATTTATGATGAATATTGCAATGACTTAAATTCAGTTTGAATTCAAGGTTCTATCAATATGGCATATTGATAGGGGGAGTTTGTTTAAACTCTAGGAGTTAAAGTTAACACTGTTTATGATGACATGTTGCTTAGATTTGTGAATCTAAGAGTTTCTATCAATATGGCATATTGATAGGGGGAGTTTGTTTAAACTCCGGGAGTTAAGTTTAACTCCGTCATCAAGTGGTTGTCATCATCAAAAAGGGGGAGATTGTTGAATCTCGTATTTTGATGATTAAACTACTTGATATATATTTATGATTTAATCTGCGTTTTGAGTGACGCAGGATGCTTTGATCAGGATGAGACAATTAAAGCAGGAAAATCATGTTGTGCCGGAGGAACATGTTAGAAGATTGGACGTCGGGCCGGTGGATCGGTCGTCGTATCGACAGAAGGCTTCGGGCCGTGGACTCGGGCATCGGGCCAAGAAGAGCGGGTATTGTGCCAAGGATATCGGAGTTGCGGAGCCAACTGGCCGATTGGGCAATAGGCCGCAGGAAAGGACGATGCGCCGAAGAATCGGACGAAGCGTCGAGGGACCAATGACATGCCGGACAACTTGGTTAATCGCTTAGGATTAATTGTCTCGATCGAAGTTTTGTTTTGAGTGTGCAGGATTAACTACGATGAAAGTTAGACAAGCAGCAGGAGTTGCGCCGGAGTCAAGTTCATGATCACGTTGGGAGTTCGAGAGTTCGACGGAAGTTCAGACGGTCGTCGGAGGTTCTACGAGAACAGATCCGAGAAGTCCAGAAGCTTGCCAAGCGAAGCTCGTTGGAACTCGCCAAGTGGATTGTCGCAAAGTCCAGGAGTTTGCCGGAAGTCCGCAGGAGCATCACCGAGGGTTCATCGGATGATCGACGGAAGTTCGCCGGAAACTCGCCGGAAGAAGCGATTGACGCACCGAAGCAAAGCTGCAGAAATTGTCTTAGATCTAATCGTAGTTAGCACGTTGATTAAGTTGGAAAATGGGAGGTGATCCCATTAGCTTAATCTTGGGGCAATTAGGCCCCTGAAAGACTGAAATTGGGACGAATGGAGCTAACCATTCGGACCCTAATTGCACCAGTAGGTGCAACCGCCTAGGCCAGGAGGTGGCACCGCCTGGGCTAAGCCTCCCAGCGAGACTGGGCGGTGCAACCTCCCCAGCCAGGAGGTGGCACCGCCTGAGCTCAGTATTCGAGCTAGACTGGGCGGTGCAACCTCCCTGACAGAGAGGTGGCACCGCCTGAGCTCGGTCTTCGAGCTCTAGCAGAGAGGTGCAATCGCCTCAGTCAAGAGGTGGCACCGCTTGGGGCTCAGTCTCCGAGCCAGACTCAGGCGGTGCAACCGCCCCTGACAGAGAGGTGCAACCGCCTGGGCTCAGTCCTCGAGCTCTGCCAGGCGGTGCAACATCTCCAGTCAGGAGGTGCAACCGCCTGATCCCGGAATTCCGGGATTTGATCGTTTTGAACTCCAAATTTGAACTGGGTTGGGGCCTATAAATACCCCACCCATTCAGCACTGAAAGTAGAGAACACACTCGAAATCTTGCTATCTTTCTTGTGTTTCTTAGAGCTCAAAACTGCTAGTTCTCCTCTTTCTATTCTTCAAGTTTGAGTTGTAAAGAGAGGAGAGAAAACTTCTGTAAGGGTTGTCTCCAAAGCCCGTCAAAAGGAGTGAATCTGTAAGAGGGTAGTTGGCCTTCGCTTATTGAAGGAAGGCCTCTAGTTGATGTCGGTGACCTCCTCGATGGAGGAAGCCAAAAGTGGAGTAGGTCAAGACTGACCGAACCACTCTAAATCTCTGGTTTGCGTTTATTTTGAGCACTTTATCATTACTGCAAACCTCCTACATAGCTACTGCTCTCTGCGCCTTTACGAACAAGTTTCTAAGTGCTGATCTTTCCGAATCTGCATTCAGACGTAAATCGGTGTTTTCATACATTACAGTTTACGTTTACGTTTTGATTCTGCAAAACTGTCTTCTGCGCTTTTACGAACGAAATTTCTAAGTTCAGATCCCTTTAAAACTGTGTTTAGACGTAAAACTACGTTTAGACGTAAAATTGTGTTTTAGACGTAAACTACTTTTAAATGTAAAACTACGTTTAGACGTAAAACTACGTTTAGACGCAAACTACGTTTAGACGTAAAACTACGTTTAGACGTAAAACTGTGTTTAGACGTAAAACTACGTTTAGACGCAAACTGCACTACGCTTAGACGTAATCTGATTTTAGACGTAAACTGTGCTTAGACGCAAACTGCGCTTAAACGCAATCTGCGCTTAGACGCAATCTGCGCTTAGACGCAAACTACGCTTAGACGCAATCTGAGTTTAGACGTAAACTGCGCTTAGACGCAAACTGCGCTTAAACGCAATCTGAGCTTAGACGCAAACTGCGCTTAGATGCAAACTGCGCTTAGACGCAATCTGCATTTAGACGCAAACTGCAAACTGCGTAAATTGCGCTTAGACGCAAACTGTGTTTAGACATAAACTGCACTTAATCATAAGTAATCTTAGAATTGGCTTTTGCATCAAAATAGTTTGTATCGAACGAACGCAGCTTTCGTTTTTAATCGCAGAAAGATTTCCGCTGCACTAATTCACCCCCCCCTCTTAGTGCTCTCGATCCTAACACAGGTATCATCAAATATGAGTGTGCGAAGAAGACATACCGAAAATCATCTTTCGAACACATAATGACCACTACGAATTTTTGGTAATACCCTTTGATCTCACCAATGCTCCCTCCCCCTTCTAGAGCCTTATAAATGATATTTGTCAGGATTATCTTCGTAAGTTTTTGTTGGTTTTCTTAGACGATATCCTTATTTATAGCCCTTCTCTTGAAAGTAATTTTTAGCACTTATGACTTGTTTTGACGATTTTACGAGAACATGTTCTTTCTGTCAAAAAATCGAAGTACAGCTTTCTTCAATAGAAGGTGGAATATCTTGGCCATATCATATCAGAGGAAGGTGTGGCAGTAGACCCCTCCAAAATTGAAGCAATGCAGAACTGGCCGACCCCAAGGAACACAAAATCATTGCATGACTTTCTCGATTTAATAAGCTACTACCATAAGTTCGTGAAAAATTATGGAACGATTAGTGCACCCCTAACTTCCTTGCCGAAAAAAGATACTTTCTAATGATCGTACAAAGCCACCACTATCTTCGACGAACTTAAAGCTACAATGATGACAACGCCCGTACTAGCGCTACCCGACTTTGGCAAGACTTTTGTTATTAAAGTCGATACCTCCGAAGTCAGAATTGGTACTATACTAATGCAAGATGGTTGCCCCCTCACTTATACCAGTAAGACATTATCTCCTTTCTATCTCAGGATGACTATTTATGATAAGGAGATGCTCGTGATTGTGCATGCGGTGACCAAATAGAGACCGTACTTGATCAAGCAACGCTTTCAAATCAAGACTGACTATAAAATCCTAAAATATTTCTTGGAGCAGAAGATATTTTCCCTCGAGCAGCAAAAATAGGTAACAAAGCTTCTTAGATATGATTATGAAATAACTCACAAAAAGGGAAAAGAAAATATTATTGCAGATGCGCTTTCACAGCTACCTAAGCAAGATAAGCAACTTGAAACGTAAGAGAGCGTAAGCATAGTGAAAGCAAGATAAGAAGGAGAAGCAGTTTGCTATGAAATGATTTGTAGTTAATGTAAATTGCTTAAAACAAAATGCAAATCAGAATTTAGAGTGGTTCGGTCAATGTGACCTATATCCACTTTCGGATTCCTCCTCCATCTAGGTCACCGGCATCCACTAAATGCCATCCTTCAATAGGTGAAGACCAATCACTTTTTACAGCTCTTTCTCCTTTTGTCGAGTTTAGGAGACAACCCTTACAAGTCTCACACCTCTCTTGAATGATCTCAAAAACTTAGAAAGGGAAGAGAAGCATTCTAGCACTTGTTTACAACACTTTTACACCCCAATAACTCAAGATTATAATCACACTTCAGTGCATTTTCATGCTGAAAAGGGTGGGGTATTTATAGGCCCTAATAGCTTTAAAAAATGGAGCCAAAAAGTGTCTCATCCCGGATTTTCGGGGTATTAGCGGTACCATCATCATTATGGGCGGTACTATCGCCTGATATCTGACACTGGGCAGAACTACCGCTCAGTCTGGGTCGGTACCACCACCTGATAGAGCTCAGAGATCGAGCTCTGGCGGTACCACCGCTTGACAGGGGCGGTACCACCACTGGAAGTAATAACTACTAGCGATACCACCGCCCAGTTTGGGTGGTACCATCGCCCATACCACCTGGGGTGTTGCTTTCTAGGCGTTGCCACCGCCGACCAAGAATTCAGCATCTTGGTTAGGCCTTGACTCTAGCCCAAACTAGCCCAACTCCAAGCCAAGTTGGCCCCTAATGGAGTGGATGGGATTACCTCACAAATCAACTCTAATTATTGCTCTAACTATGATTAAGGCAAGCATGGTCTAGTATGTCAATTTTTTACTCGGTGATCTTCCGACAAACTTTTCAGCGAGTCTTCCGGCGAGCTTCCAGCGAACTCCTGACCAACTCTTGGCTAGTCTTCCGGCGTGCTTCTGGTGATCTTCCGACGAGCTTTCGACGAGTCTTCCAACATGCTTTCGGTGATCTCACGATGAACTCTCGGCGAGCTCTCGGTATATCATCCGAATCTTCTACTCCGGCCCATCATATGCTTTATGCCTTACTACTATCGTAGTTAATCCTGCATACTTATCTCAACACATAGATTAGATCAAATAATTTACTAATTAATTTTATCATCAAAATTCAAGATTCAACAATCTCTCCCTTTTTGATGATGATAACCAATTGGTGATTGAGTTAATCTTAACTCCCCCTATCTATATGCCATAATTAAGAAAAGATACTCTTGAATTCAATGCCTTTGAATTCAAGCATCAAATTGATAATTTAGACTTATTATCATCATGCACATCATGATTTACCACGTATTCATCGATAGAAATGATGTCAAGACATGACATCCATTTTCGAGTCAAAATCATAGAAATTTTCAACATCAAAATAAGCATGATATTGATAGAAATTTTTAGCATCAAGATAAGTATGATATTGATAGAGATTTTCAACATCAAAGTAAGCATGATATTGATAGAAATTTTCAGCATTAAGGTAAGCATGATATTGATAGAGATTTTCAGCATCAAGGTAAGTATGATATCATACTAATCATTTGAAGAGATAACATAGAAATTAAAGCACAGAATTGTAATCATCAAAGTAAGTAACATTTTGAGTTTACAACATCAAGGTAAACAACATAGGATTACAACATCAAAGTAAGCAGAATAAAAGAAGGAGATTTCATCCATTTCTCCCTCTTTGTCATCAGTAAAAACTCATAATTAATTATTCAGGTGGTGACCAGTCAAAATATCTAAACAGGGTATTGAGTTGTTGATGAATCTACTGTAACTCAGTCAAAATTTGATCTTGGCATTGTTCAAGTCGATCTTGCCGTTGTTCAAATCGATCCATCCGAGTCCCTATGTCGTCGATAGATGAAGGAGGTGCTTGCTCTACTGGAGATGATTCATCAAAGGGACCAGTTGGAGGAGATAGATTACCTCTAAAAATTGGTGTTTCAGGTTCTGGTTTTGGTTGGAGGGGATCGGTCCTTCTAAGCTGTCTAGTCCATATACCATTTCTGAATGTACATCTTATCCGTCGAAGCATATTTTTATTTATGATACTAAATCTGTGTAGTTTTATAACTTCTTCGTCGAGTAGAATGGTAATATCATAGGCATAGAGTAGTCTTATGATTAAGCCACCATATGGAAGCATCATGTCCTTTTTTGATATTTTAATTTTGTTTTGTTGGATTAGGAAACCAAAACAATTGTTATGTCCCTTCATAATCCAATACATGGTACCTAGTTCTATTTGGCTTACTTCATCATGATGATATTGTGTTGGGAGAATGATACTTATCAGGATGTGATGAAGTATTTTGGTGCTTAAAGGTAGTAAATGTTCATAGCATTTAGGAAGAATCATTAAGTTAGGATTGCCAAAAATTGTTCCTAAGGCATCAATGTAAGTAGTTCCAACTGTTTCATCATCCCATTGTCCTCTAAAATAACACCCTCTTTCTTTTATCGGAATTCCTATGATGTTGCAAATTGATATATCTATAATAGGTATATGATGTCCTAATAGATAGGTAGTTACCCTTTCTTCTTCATCTACATTTAAATTATTGTAAAATAGCCTAACAAGTCTAGGGTAAATAGGTTCACTCATTTGAAGAATTGGGAGAATGTCTAGATTAGCAAACCATCGAATAGGTTCCAAATTAATTAATTTGTCTAAATCAACATATTTACCCTTATGAACATGTCTAAACTCTATTGATGGAAATTTTAGGGCATGTTGATTAGAATCGAAAAGTAGGGTGTCATAATTTTCATTTAATCTCCTCTTCCCTTTGTCCCTGGAGGATCTTCTAGAAGCCATAAGACTAAACACATAAATGATGAGAGAACTACACATAAGAGGCAAGATCTATTAATAAATTAAGAGAAGAGGTTTGAGAATTACCCTTGCAGTAATCTTCTTGAAAGGTTGAGATTGATCCTTGACTTTGAAGAAGAGGAGGGTTTCCTTGAGTTTCTAGAGGAGGATTAAGAAAAATGAGGGGTGGAGAGGTGTTTAGAGGTGTGAGAAAGGAGTGTAGGAGGGCTTGGGGTCAGTTCTACCACTGGCCCTAAGTGCCCTTTTATAAGGTAGAGGTTGCGGGCGGTGCTACCGCCTGCCACCCAAGACAATTGGCGATGCTACCGTTAGATGGGCGGTGCCACCGCCTACGGGCAGTGAGCACTACTCACATTGGTGTGTAGTGCTATCATAGGTGATTTTAATTTTACAAGATTTTTATTGTTGTGAAGCACACAGCCTTATTTACTTCATCATGTAAAATTTGCATCATAAGAGGAGAAGATTCGTATTGAAGATTGTATGTTCATGATTCATCATATAAAATACATACCATACTTAAACATTGTATAGAACTCGTAAAACAAAATGCATACTGTAATTTCATGATTCACCATATAAAATTTGTATGCAAGCATCGTAACAACTCATATGGAAAAATGCATATGGCTCATTGTGCATATTATAAGATCATGATTCAGGTGAGTGATCAAGAAAGTCCGAAAATAAAAATTTAACAAATTCATGAATTCGGACAGTTTAACATCCCTAGTTACCTTCTAATGAAGTCAAATTATTCTTCATTTAAGGGTTTTGTAAAGATATCGACTAATTGATGACACATGTAAAAACACACTTTGATCTAGATAATTATTATTAAATATGAATCATGTTGTCCGACATGTCATTGGTCCATCAACGCTTCGTCCGATTCTTCGACGCATCGCCCTCTCTTGTGACTTATTGCCCAATCAATCAATTGACCTCCGAAACTCCCATATCCTTTATGTAATTTTCACTCTTCTTAGCCCGATACCTGAATCAATGGCCCGAAGCCTTCTGTCGATACATCATCTGATCCTCTGGCTAGATGTCCAATCTTTTGACATGTTCCATCGGCCCAACATGATTCTTCCTGCTTTAATTATCTCATCCTGATTGAAGCATCCTGCGTCACTCAAAACGTAGATCAATTCATAAACACTTATCAATTGGTTTTATCATCAAAATCCAAGATTCAATAGCAATTAGTCCAAACAAGTCCATATGGATCAATTGCAATGGTCTAGCGGTGCTTATTTGATTCTTTGGTTTGAAACTATATTTTATTTGTTTTCCTAGTTGACATGCATCACACACATTGTCTTTAACAAATTTAATGTGAGGAATTCCTCTCACAAGTTCTTTAGATGATATTTAAGAGATTAGTTTCATGCTAGCATGACCTAATCTCCTATGCCAAAGCCAAGTATCATCATTCAAGATCGAAAAACACATTTCATTATAAAGATCATTAATGTCAATAGTGTATACATTATTTTGTTTTAGTGCAATCATAGATGTGTTTTTGTATAGTTTTTCAATAATGCAAGCATTAGATTCAAATTTAACAATATATCCTTTATCACACAATTAACAAATGCTCAAGAGGTTATGCTTTAAGCCATCAACCAACAACACATCTTTAATAAAAAGGTTGGATTTATTACTTATGGTTCCTTTACAAATGATTTTACCCTTGTTGTTGTCTCTGAAGGTGACATATCCTTCATCTAGGCTAATGAGCTTAGAGAATTGAGATGAATCTCTAGTCATATACCTTGAGCATCCACTATCAAGGTACCATCTCTTGCTCCTGGCTTGTGATGATAAATTTTTCTACAAAAAAGGATGATTTTTAGATACCCATTTAACCTTGGGTGCCTCAAAAATCGATCTACATATCTTATCATATTGCATTGAGTCATTTGAGGTTCTTTTAGGAACCCAAATCAATCTATGTAGACTACATCCTTTAAGTGGACATTTATAGGTAATATGTTCGATTTTACAACAAAAGTTGCATTTGTTTCGGGATGAAACATGTAAGGTCGAACCTTTAACAAAGTAGTTGGATTTTGGTGAGAGCTACTCATAAATCCGATTCCACTTCTCCTATGAACGTGACCCTTATTGGCAAGGATCATGTTAAAAGACTTGCTACCAGCCTCAAATTTTTCTAAGGTTTCTTAGAGTAGCAAGTTTTCCTTTTTAAGTATTTCTAGTTCATCACATTTCGTACAAGGAGTTAAACTATTATTATGCTTAACCTTTAATTTATCGAAATCACTAGCAAGAGAAGCATGCTCCTTTTTCAATAATTTATATTTTTTACTAATTGATTTACATTCATTAAATAAATCATGAAAAGTATTTAATATTTCATCAAAGAGTAAATTTGTATCAAATGAACTTGTTACCTCATCTCAAATGGCCATTAGTGCATAGTGAGCAACTTACTCGGTTATGGTAGGCTTCTCTTCTTCGGATGCACTTGAGTTGTCCCATGTTGCTTTGAGAGCATTCTTCTTTGGTTGCCTCTTCTTGGCTAGGGGACATTTGCTCTTGTAATGTCCTGGCTTTTTACATTTGTAGCATATTACTTGATCTTTCTTGGGTTCAAATTTATTTTTAGTGTCATTTTTAAATTTATTCTTTTTTATGAATTTTTTAAATTTTCTTGTTAAGAGTGCCAAATCTTCATTAAGGTCCACATCACTTGAGTTTTCTTTCAAGTGATCTTCTTGGGTTCTTAGTGTCGTATCCTTTCTATTCTTTGGAAGGGTGTCTGCTAGTCATAGGTGCCAGCAAGCCAATCACGTGAGTGATGACACATGTGACTTGATTCAGAATCTTTTGCTTATTATATTTTGGCATATATCAATTTATAACTATTGCATAAATGCATATATATATATATATATATATATATATATATATATATATATATATATATATATATATATATATATATATATATATATATATATATATATATATATATTGTGATGTCCTTGGATTTGTGCAATGGGAATCGAATCGTGATGAGATCACGATAATGAGATCGATTCACTTTTAAACACATATCCTAAATAATCACGGTCATAGGTTACTCGAGAGGGGCATCGTGATAACCGGACAGACTGGTGTGCTGTATACCCGTCCATATGATGGATGCAGCTGGTCTCATAGCTGCTCGTGTAGGGACACTAGGGATACAGTATAGGTGCTTATTGGAGAATGAGTTCACTGATTGATCCGCTTACGGAATGCTGGATGGTTGATGATGCCTTATTGTCAAACAGCGATTCCGTAGTCCTAGTGGTGTATCTGGTCCTTAGACTTGAGACACCAAGGATGTCCTGTATGAGTGCTCCACTCTTTGATACCAGAATATAGATTTGGTTGTCCCAGATCTAGTACAGTTGGTCATTGGGAGTGGTAGTCGACCTTACGAGGGCTATTGAGTGTCGATAGAGGATCATCCACTCTCGGCATCATGAGAGGAATATCCCATGTGTTCTTGCTCAGACAAATCCCTCGCTAGGGTCATTCAGGTTGAGAGAGAAAGAGTTCTCCGGGAGAATCCGATTAGAGCAAGACTCGAGTAGAAACCGTATGGGTCTGACAACACCATGCTCGATATACGGTCTCTGGAATATTAGATGGATGAGAGACTATAGGTACACGGTAACTAAGGATAGATAGGTCCAATGGATTGGATTCCCCTGTATCGTCTGGGGACTACGGCGTAGTGGCCTAGTACGTTCGTAGTCGATGAGTCAAGTGAATTATTACAGAGATAATAATTCACTGAGTTAGAAGGAGTTCTGACGGGTATGACTCACGGCCAGCTCGATATTGGGCCTAGAGGGTCACACACATATGGTAGGTATTGCGATGAGTAGAAGTTCGGATATGAGATATCCGACGGAGCCCTTGTCTTATTGGATGCAGATCCAATACCCACTAGGGGAGGACCCATTAGGGTTTGACAGGGGACCTCTATAAATAGGAGGGATTCATAGCCTCATAGGCTAGAGTCTTTGCTTGCCTTTCCTATTCTCTTCTCCCTCTCCACCTTAGAGCAGGCCTGGAGTTTTGAGGAGCATCGTTGCAACCCTGCTGTGTGGATCACCGCTAGAGAGGAGGACGCTTGACCTCCTTCACCCTCTCCTAAGGATCTGCAATGAAACAGGGATATACGATCTCCCTAGGTAACACAATCTACTCTATACGCAGTTTTGAGTTTTGCGGATTTTGCGCACCAATCTTCGCACGACGACGAACATCTTTTTGGGAATCGGGGATTTTGTTTTCTTGTTCTTTCGCTACGCATATGATGTTGCCCCCATGATTTCCCAACAGTGGTATCAGAGCCAGGTTGTTCGTGCGAATGATTGGTTTTGAACTGCATGTGTTGTGTTTAGGAAGAATTTTAACGTCAAAATCGTTGACGCAAAAACAAGGAAGGCCAGCAATAGTTGCTGCCGTCGATCTGCGTGCATGCAGCGCAGCCGAAGGTGGGCAGCACAGGGTCTACGTCTGCAGCAGTCGGCTAGCGGCCTGCTTGCAGCAGGCTTACGTCCGGCGGGGCTGGCAGCCCGCGAGCAGAGGCGCCTGCGACCGCTTCTCCCGCGGGGTGAGACGCCGCAGGGCAGCGGCGCTTGCCGTCGCTACTCCCGCGGGCGAAACCCCCCCCCCCCCCCCCCCAGGGGCGGCCACCCGGCAGGACAGCACCGCCAGCAGGTGTTGCCCCGCCGGCAAAACCGCCCGCGGAGGCGGCGACGCCTGCGGGGGCACCCACCTACAGTAGCAGCGCCGCTAGTGGGCGTGCCACGTGCAGGCGAGGGCAGCGCCCTCGCCCCGCGGCACAGGCCGCCGCCAGCAGGGTGGCGGCGGCGGCAGCAATAGAGGGAATTAGGGTTTTGGGCAAAAGGATAGTTTTGCCCCTGTGAATTTAAGAAATTTTAGTTTCTGTCTTTTATCTAAATTATGAAAATACCCTTAGGAATTGAGAAATTCCCTACATGTCCCTGATTTCAGAAAATATTAATTAATTAAAAGGTTTAGTTGATTATTATTTTTATTATTATCTAGTAGTCCTACATGATGATGATTAATTATACATGTGATGTATGATGTGTAGACGGATGATCATGGACCGTGTGATGTGTGTACTTATGATTATTATTATTGAGGTCTACGAGCCTCCATTATATTTCTCGTTTATTGTCGGGCCTGCATGTCTATGATTAAGTTGTAATCACATGAGGAGGCACAGCGGGAGCGTGGATGCGATAGCGGGACCCACGAGACGGACGATCGTGATGCATGAAGATGCATCAAGATGTCGACGGAACCGACGAGGATGAGATGGATGATCACAGGGCATGGAGATGCACCGTTGCACACATAGATCTTGATGTGAGTGATTAGGCCTACTGGCTCGGGCCTAATCATATTAGGTGTGGTCCATGATCATCTGGTGTGATTGCTTATACACATACTAGATATGTATATATATTTGCATGCGATGTAGATATATATTAAATATGTATATGTGTGACATGTCATATTAAGAGACCAAATCATAGAAACATCTCTCGATAATATTAAGTTGGTAAACGTGAGGCAATTAGATTGACCCATGTGGCCTTCCATCGTTATGAGTAGGAACTGATTCCCGGAGTAGGTTGAGTTGGTCGAGTCCCTCGAGACTCACCTATATTGCGATTCGCTATCTTGCTTACGACATAGAGATGTCACCGGTGACCTAAGGGCATGGTATGCTTGGTCGAGTCCCTCGAGGGTATATCATCAAATCAGACTCATCTTGTAACGAAGGTGTTGACTTAACCGAGCATCATGGTTGGTCGAGTCCCTCGAGACCATGGTGATTCGGAGGCCGAACAGGACGGGAATCACAAGGAGTTGTGATTGGCAATAATTGCCTACCTTTTAGGCTTAGTGTGATTGGTCGAGTCCCTCGAGGTTACACTAAGACGCTGATTGGATCCTGATCCCCACTAGAAGTCTACCAGAGACTTTCGTTTCACGTGCTGAGGGTGTCGCGTGACTCGTTAGTAAAATAGTGGGAGCAGATTAAGATAGAAGTCCATATCTTGATAGTTTATTTCTTGCAAAATCTGCATGTTATTCATTTCTACTGCATCATTATTTTCAGAAAATGTCGCTTTCAAATCCCTTACGTGGCATACTTGATGTCAACTGCCTCACTGGTCCAAATTATACGGATTGGCTCTGTAACTTGAGAATTGTTCTCACAGCGGAGAAAATCGTGTACGTCCTTGATACAGTTATGCCTACGCCTGAAGAAGGGGCAAGCAAGGATGAGATCGCTCGCTATGTGAAGTACATTGATGACTCCACTCTTGCTCAGTGCTATATGTTGGGCTCTATGACTCCTGAGTTACAGAGACAACATGAAAAGATGGATGCTAGATCCATTCTCCTACATGTCCGCAAATTGTTTGAGGAACAGGGAAGGACTCAGTGATATGAGATATCCAAAAGCCTCTTCCGCGCTAGGATGACTGAGGGGACACCGGTTCAGAACCATGTCCTAAAGATGATTGAGTGGATAGAGAAACTCACAGGTCTAGGAATGATCCTAGAGGATAACTTGTGTGTGGACATTGTGCTTTGGTCCCTACCAGATTCCTTTTCACAGTTCATAATGAATTTTAATATGAACAAGCTTGAGGTGACTCTCCCAGAGCTCCTCAATATGTTGAGGGAGGCAGAGAGTACTATTAAGAAAGAGAAGCCAGTTCTCTACACTGGTGAGACCAGAAAGAAAAGGAAAGCAGAAAGGTCCCTTAAGAAGGGAAAGGACAAGGGCAAACCAGGTAAAGCAAAGGTTGCTAAGAAAGATCCAGTAAAAGACAAAGGCTAATGCTTCCACTGTGGTAAAGATGGGCACTGGAAGAGGAACTGCAAAGAGTACTTTGTAGAAAGGGCGAAACAAGAAGCTTGGTGAAGCTTCAGGTACATTTATGATCAATCTCCAATTGTTAGATTTTTGTGATAGTGCATTGGTATTGGATACCAGTATTGCTTATCACATCTACAATTTATTGTAAATTCTAGCAAAGCCGATGGGAGATTGACGAGAGGAATATTGCATAAAGGTTTGTTTATGCAAGACACTACTCCATATATCATAAATGTAAGTGTCTAAGAGGAAACGAGATTAGGTGAACAGTGCATACCAATGGCATTGTAGGTTAGGTCATATCCATGAGGGAGTGATTCAAAAGTTGCTAAATGATGGATATTTAGATCCATTCGACTATGTATCATATGCAACTTGCGAGCCTTGCCTTCGTGGAAAACTGACCAACTCTCCATTTAGTGGAACTAGAGAGAGAGCCACTGAGTTGTTGGAACTCATACATAGTAATGTATGTGGACCCATGTCAACTCATGCCATTGGAGGTTACTCCTACTTCATTACATTTACTGATGATTTCTCAAGGTATGGATATGTGTACTTAATGAAGTACAAGTCCGAGACTTTTGAGAAATTCAGAGAGTATAAGAATGAGGTGGAGAACCAGACTGGAAAGAGTATCAAAACTCTTCGATTAGATCGAGGAGGTGAGTTCTTAAGTACAGAGTTTACTTAGTTCCTCAAGGACCATGGGATATTATCCCAATGGACACCTCCTTATACACCTCAACTCAATGGTGTCTCTAGAATGAGGAATCGTACTCTATTAGACATGGTACGGTCCATGATGAGTTTCGCTGACCTACCCATCTCATTCTGGGGATATGCCCTAGAAACCGCAGCTTATCTTCTGAATAGAGTTCCAACTAAGTCGGTAGTGTCTACACCATATGAGATATGGAAAGGGAAGAAGCCTGATCTTAAGGTTGTTAAGAGTTGGGGCTGCCCTGCCCACATTAAAAGACACAACCCCGATAAGTTAGAATCAAGGACAGAGCGATGCAAATTTATGGGATACCCCAAGGAAACTTGTGGGTATTATTTCTATCATCTCGAGGACCAAAAGGTTTTTGTAGCTAAGAGAGCAGTGTTCCTTGAGAAGGAACACATTCTTGGCGGAGACAGTGGGAGAATGATAGAGTTGAGCGAAGTTGGAGAACCAAGCTCAAGCACCACTCTACAGCCCGAGTCTGTTCAGGTACCTAATACACAAGTTTCAACTTTACGCAGGTCTGATATCACATCCTCCTAAGAGATATGTGGGACATATTAGAGGAGAGGATGTTGAGGATATTGATCCTCAAACCTACGAGGAGGCTATTATGAGTATAGACTCCGAGAAGTGGCAAGAAGCCATGAATTCTAAGATGGATTCTATGTACTCTAATAAGGTTTGGAACCTAGTTGATGCGCCCGAAGGTATTGTACCCATCGATTGCAAATGAATCTTTAAGAAAAAGATCGGAGTAGATGGAAAGGTAGAGACCTATAAAGCAAGGCTAGTGGCTAAGGGGTATCGTCAAAGGTAAGGTGTTGACTACGACGAAACCTTCTCACCCATAGCAATGCTAAAATCCATCAGAATTCTATTGGCTATTGCAGCACACTATGATTATGAGATCTGGCAGATGGATGTGAAAACAACATTCCTCAATGGGAACCTCAAGGAGGAAGTGTATATGATGCAACCTGAGGGATTCGTGTCCAAGAACTGCCCAGATAAGGTGTGTAGGTTACTTAGATCCATTTATGGACTAAAGCAAGCTTCCCGAAGTTGGAACATAAGATTTGATGAGGCAATCAGATCTTATGACTTCGTTAAGAACGAAGATGAGCCTTGTGTGTACTGGAAGGTAAGTGGGAGCGCTATCACCTTTTTGGTGTTATATGTGGATGACATCCTCATCATTGGGAATGACGTAGGAATGCTATCCATAGTAAAGGCTTGGTTATCTAGACACTTCTCCATGAAGGACTTAGGGGAAGCATCCTATATCTTGGGGATTAGAATCTATAGAGATAGATCCAAGAGGATGCTTGGCTTGTCCCAATCCAAGTACATAGAAACTATTGTCAAATGGTTTGGCATGGAAAATTCCAAGAGAGGTCTCATACCAATGAGACATGGGATATCGCTTTCTACGAGTATGTCCCCAAAGACTCCAAAAGAAAGGGCGAACATGGATATGATACCTTATGCCTCAGCAATAGGGTCTATCATGTATGTCATGCTATGTACTAGGCCTGATATAGCGCATGCTCTGAGTGTCACGAGCAGGTATCAGGCGGATCTAGGCTTGGAGCACTGGAAAGCAGTAAAGTGTATCCTTAAGAACTTGAGAAGGACTAAGGATCTTTTACTAGTATATGGAGGTGATAGCCTTAAGGTTGAAGGCTACACTGACTCAAGTTTTCAGTTTGATGTCGATGATAGCAAGTCGAATTCAGGGTATGTGTACACCTTGAATAGAGGAGTAGTGTGCTGGAAGAGTTCCAAGCAAGATACCACTGCTGACTCGACCACAGAGGCGGAGTACATTGCTGCATCAGATGTAGCAAAGGAGGGAGTTTGGTTGAAGATGTTTATCACAGATTTGAGAGTCGTTCCGGATAGCGAGAAGTCGACTTCCTTATATTGCGACAACTATGGGGCGATTACTCAAATAAGGGAACCCGGGTCTCATCAGAAGTGTTCTGAGAAGGTTCCAACTTATCAGAGAGATCGTAACTCGAGGAGATATAGCAGTGGAAATAGTTCCATCCGAAGATAACATTGCAGATCCACTGACAAAGTCGTTGTCTCAGATTGTCTTTGAGCGTCACAGGGGCCTGATGGGGATCAGACACATAGGTGATTGGCTTTGGGTCAAGTGGGAGATTGCTAGTCATAGGTGCCCAGCAAGCCAATCACGTGAGTGATGGCATGTGTGACTTGATTCAGAATCTTTTGCTTATTATATTTTGTCATATATCACTTTATAACTATTGCATAAATGCATATATATATTGTAATGTTCTTGGATTTGTGCAATGGGAATCGGATCGTGATGAGATCACGATAATGAGATCGATTCACCTTTAAACACATCCTAAATAATCCTGGTCATAGGTTACTCGAGAGGGACATCATGATAACCGGACAGACTGGTGTGCTGTATACCCGTCCATATGATGGATGTAGCTGGTCTCATAGCTGCTCGTGTAGGGACACTAGGGATACAGTACAGGTGCTCATTGGAGAATTGTTAGGATCGGAGCGGCACTAAGAGGGGTGGGGGGGTGAATTAGTGCAGCGGATTAAAACTTTGGTTTTAGAAAATCTTTCATACGATAAAAATAATATTTCGTTTGAAACCGTTTCAATTACGTTGAAAGCGTACGTAATAAGATGAGGGCAGTGAACTTAGCAAAGTAAAGGTTTGCAGAAAGATAAATGCATAAACATAAACGCAAACTGGAGATTACGCCGATTTTAAAGTGGTTCGGTCAAATGACCTACATCCACTTGCGAGGCCCCTCTTCGATGAGGCTCCCACCTTCCACTAGCAAATCTCTTGAAAGGGAAGGGTAAAATACCCCTCTTACAACTCTTTACAAGCGGTTCACTCTCTTACAAATTTTCAGCAAGAAAGAAGGAGGTGAATACTAGCAAAATGAAAACAAGATTAGCTAGGACTTTTCTAAGACCTTTCTCTCAAACACTTGCTGCTCAAAAAGTTGTCTCCTCAGCTGAGACTTGAGGGGTATTTATAGGCCTCAAGAGGATTCAAATTTGGGCTCCAAAAATTTGAATTCTCTTATGTTCCCGATGCTAGCGGTGCCACCGCCCAGCCCAGGAGGTGTCACCGCCCAGCTCTCGGGTGCTGGGTGGTGCCACCGCCTAGGCCAAATCAGCTCATTGGTTGGGCTCCAAACTTGGCCCAAACCAGTCCGAACTCGGGCCCAATTGGCCCCTACTTGGGTTATAAGATTAACACCTAATCCTAACCCTAATTAATATGCTAACTACGAATTTAAAGACATTTTCTAAGCTATTATAAAGTCCGTAAGTCAAGACTTCTTCCGGCGAGCTTCCGGCGAACTTCCGACGGTTTTCCGATAAACTCTCGGAAACCATTATGCGGACTCCCGGCAAGCTCCTAGACTTCACGATTTGATCTTAACGAGTTCCAACGAGCTTCTTCGGCAAGCTCCGATCTTTCTCGGCGAGCTCCGTGAACTTCCAACGAACCTTTCGGCGAGCTTCCGAAAAACCCTTCGGCAAGCTCCCTACTCATTCTCGGCTAGTTCCGACAGCATTCCCGACGAACCTTCGGACTTCCGTCAAACTCTCGAACTCGCAATGAATCCTTTGCGCTTAACTCCAGCACTTTGTTTCGCTTTATGTCTTCATCGTTATCGTAGTTAATCCTACACACACAAGAAAAAACTCTACTCCGATCTAGACAATTATTATAAAGCGAATTGACATTCTGTTGCCCGGCACGTCATTGGTTGGCGCTTCATCCGATTCTTCGGCGCATCGTCCTCTCTTGCAGCTTGTTGCCCAATCAGCGGTTGACCTCCGCAACGCCGATATCCTTGGCGCAATTCCGCTCTTGGCCCGATGCCCGACGTCCGAAGCCTTCTGCCATCCAATATCCTAACGTGATCTCCTCCGGCGCAACGTCAATTCCTCCTACCTTAATTGTCTAATCCTGATCGAGTAGACCTGCATCACTCAAAATGCAGTTAATCATAAACATAATTATCAATTGGTTTCATCATCAAAATACGAGATTCAACAATCTCCCCCTTTTTGATGATGACAACCAATTGATGACGGAGTTAAACTTGACTCCCAGAGTTTAAACAAACTCCCCCTATCAATATGCCATTGATAGAACACTTGGATTATCCCAAATCCAAGTAACATTCTTCACATGTTATGAAAGACATTTAAACCATCGTGCAAATATATATAAAATATTCAATTCAATGCATGAAGTCATCAATATACTTCTCCCCCTATGTCATCAACAAAAAAGAGAAGTAGCTCTAGCTATTTTAAAAGATATGCAAGTTTTTGCAACATAAAGCTAGATTTTCATCACAACATATAAGCACAAAAGCATAGCAAGATTCTTAAGTTCAATCATGGCAATTCAACACTTGCTTCTTCTGCAAGATTGTACTTTGCTTTTCTTTGCATGTTCTCACTAGCAAAAGCTTTCTCCCCTTTGTTTTTGTCGAAAAGAAGGGAAGAGTACAAGCTAGCCAACATTTGCCTTGAGCTAGCAATCTCTCCCCCTATGTCATTGCCGAAAAGAAGGAGAGGAACTAATGATTTAGACTTTTAAATAAATTATGAATGTGCATCAATCAATATTTCAATCATCACATGATACATACAAGACAAAAATGTAAAGAAATCATGTCATGAAAGACATCAATTGTTAAACGTGATATGATAATAGTCTCAAAAATTTCAATTTGTAATACATGTGATACATTGCAATACTAAAAAATTTAATGTGATGCTTTTAAGGATATCAACATATTTTTGATACAAAGCATGGCAAGAGCAATTATATTGCAAGATTTCTAAGTTTTGCATTTTTTGCTTCTTTCGAGATAGCAATTCTTTGCTTCTCTATAAGCTAGCAACTTTTACGATATACAAGTTTTACTACATGCAAGCTAGCAAATTTAAAGATGTGCAAGTTGGCATATTTGCTTTTCTTTGCAATGTGCATGATAGTATTTCTTTGTAATGTTCAAGATAGCAAATTGTACATCATGCTAGCTAGCATATTAAAGATGTTCAAGAAAGTAAGCTCTTTCTTCTCTTTTGAGAAGTGTCATTTTTGCTTCCTTAGCAAAGTACCAAACTAGCAAGGGACCATGTTTTACATGAGGCAAGCAAACAATTTAGCAAGTGTTACATTTGTATCTTTTCTTTAGATGTGCAAGAAGGTAAGCAAATTTTTGCATTTTCTTGACTTGTGCAAGGTAGCTAATTTATCTTTGAGATTACCCTTTACATCAATTCAAGATAGCACATTAGCAACTCTTTCTCTCTCTTTGTCATTTGCAAAAAAAAAGGAAGATTCAAGTCATGAATATCAAAATAATAATTTTATCATGAATATTTCATCATTGTGTGCATCATTATTGCATGCATAATACCAAATCATCATATATATTTTCAAAACATATAAACTCATCATTATATACATGATTCCAAATCATCATTCATATCATTTCAATCATTGTTTCAATCATCACTATAACTCATCATGCACAAAATGTAAAATCATCTAACATGATACAAACATTTATTTTCAAAATGTTTATCACTATTTTCATGTATGATAATAAAGTATTCATGATGCATATATTATCACAATACAAAGCAATTGCATGCATAATTTCAAATTATAAATATTTCAAATCATGAAGATATTAACTTGTCAAATTTCATCCGATCATTCATGATTATAACTTTTCATTTGTATATATCAAAATAATATCAAGAGTATTTCATGCATAATTTTAATCACCACATAAGGAATATCAAGAAGAAAGTAATTGGGTGATGTGATAAACATTTCATGAATACAAGGAATTGTATAAAAATCATATCATGAATGATTAGAATATATGAATACCAAAAGGCATGATTTCTTTTTGAAAAACCTACTCATAAATAATCAAAAGAAAATCTTAGGAGATCGATTAATGAAAAAATCTTGATTCATAATAAATCTTAATTTGTAAATATCACGGAATCAAGATCATGATTTTGAATAAAACTCATTCAAATTCAAATCATCCAAATCATCAAAATCTCAACATTTCTTTCAAGAGATTCAAAATGGCATAGATAGTTTTATTGGTCTCTTAGGTAGAAATCAATAAGATAGAGGATTACATTTCATTTTTATAAATTTTTATTCATGTGATTTGCTTCTTATGAGCATGCCTTAGTCTTTATATGTCAAATCAATATAAGCATTAAAGTTCAAGATGTAAAGGCAAAATCTTATAAGACAACTCATTTATAAAATATTCATCATGTTTATTTTCATGAGATTCATAAGATTGGTAAAATAAATTCATTAATCTCAATAGAATAGAAAATTCATTTCCATTTCATACAATTGATTTCATGTGAGAGTGTTCAAGTCTTTTTGTGAAAACATTGTATCATCATTTAAAGTCAAAACATAAGTTTCGTCATAAAGCCGTCAAGACCAAACACATCAAAAATAAAACATCATGATATCACATCTATCATCAAAAGACTATCAAGAAATTCATACATAGATGTACATGCACTATGTCATCTTAATATGTCATGAGAATGTCATCTTAATTCGTCATAAAAATGATTAAACCAAAAACATGTTAATCCAAAATGAGAGTATCAAATCAACATTTACTTCAAAAACTCATGTATGACATAAAATCATCAAAATACACATGCATGGATTAATCCTAAGCATTATCACATATCATATAACTATAATCCATAATGTTGCATACATCATTCAACATTTCAAAACATAACATGCATGAATCCTTAGCAATACACTTTTCATTGATCAAATTTTTAATTTTTTCAAAGATGCTAAAAAAGAAAAACATGATATAATTTTTGAAAAATAATTTTTTTTTATTTCCTATTCCTACTATCTAAATTAAGAACTCATGAAAAACTTCAAGTAATTTCAAAATAATTCAAGAGAGTTGAGTTACTTACCTTGTAGTCGAAGCCCGTCAAAGCCCAATTCGCCGTTTCACCTTTGAAACTTCTTGATTCATCCTTGGGTGCCTTCCTTTTCTTTGGCCTCTTCCTCCATTTAAGTTCATTGTTTATTTTAGATTTTTGTTTAATGAACTTATTAAGAGTTGGTGTTCGAAGTTCAAGTTCATCATTGTCCTCATCACTTGAGTCATCGCTCAAGTGGTATTCATTTGTCCGAGGTTCCAAATCCTTCCTGTTCTTTGGAAGGTGGTTCAAGTGTTCATTGTGTTCATCATGTGCATTGCGCACCATTTCTATTGTCATTAATGAGCCGATAAGTTCTTCAAGTGGAAAAATATTTAAATCTTTTGTTTCTTGTATTGCCGTTACTTTTGATTCCCAGGCTTTAGAAAGTGATCGTAAAACTTTACTAACAAGTTCAAAATTCGAGAAACATTTGCCAAGAGCTTGTAAACCATTGACGACATCCGTGAAATGGGTGTACATGTCAACAATGGTTTCGCTCGGCTTCATTTGAAAAAGCTCGAAATCATGCATTAAAATGTTGATTTTCGAATCTTTAACTCTAGAAGTGCCTTCGTGTGTGATTTCAAGAGTGTGCCATATGTCGAAAGCCGTTTCACATAAAGAAACCCGATTGAACTCATTTTTGTCCAAAGCACAAAATAAGGCATTCATAGCCTTTGCGTTTAAAGAAAACATCTTCTTCTCCAAATCATTCCATTGGTTTATTAGAAGAGAAGACATTTCAAATCCATTTTCGACTATGTGCCATAAATTCAAATCCAAAGAAAGTAAGAAAACTCTCATTCGTGTTTTCCAATAAGTGTAGTCCGTCCCATTGAAAAAGGGAGGACAAATGAGAGAGTGACCCTCTTGAAAGCCGTAAAGAGCCATTTCTATTTGGGTGTTAAACCAAAGTAGAAAAATGTGACTCTGATACTAATTGTTAGGATCGGAGCGGCACTAAGAGGGGGGGGTGAATTAGTGCAGCGGATTAAAACTTCGGTTTTAGAAAATCTTTCGTACGATAAAAATAATATTTCGTTTGAAACCGTTTCAATTGCGTTGAAAGCGTACGTAATAAGATGAGGGTAGTGAACTTAGCAAAGTAAAGGTTTGCAGAAAGATAAATGCATAAACATAAACGCAAACCGGAGATTACGTTGATTTTAAAGTGGTTCGGTCAAATGACCTACATCCACTTGCGAGGCCCCTCTTCGATGAGGCTCCCACCTTCCACTAGCAAATCTCTTAAAAGGGAAGGGTAAAATACCCCTCTTACAACTCTTTACAAGCGGTTCACTCTCTTACAAATTTTCAGCAAGAAAGAAGGAGGTGAACACTAGCAAAATGAAAACAAGATTAGCTAGGACTTTTCTAAGACCTTTCTCTCAAACACTTGCTGCTCAAAAAGTTGTCTCCTCAGCTGAGACTTGAGGGGTATTTATAGGCCTCAAGAGGATTCAAATTTGGGCTCCAAAAATTTGAATTCTCTTATGTTCCCGATGCTGGCGGTTCCACCGCCCAGCTAAGCGGTGCCACCGACCAGCACTCGGGTGCTGGGCGGTGCAACCGCCCAGCTCAGGTGGTGTCACCGCCCAGCTCTCGGGTGCTGGGCGGTGCCACCGCCCAGCCTAGGCGGTGCCACCGCCTAGGCCAAATCAGCTCACTGGTTGGGCTCCAAACTTGGCCCAAACCAGTCCGAACTCGGGCCCAATTGGCCCCTACTTGGGTTATAGGATTAACACCTAATCCTAACCCTAATTAATGTGCTAACTACGAATTTAAAGACATTTTCTAAGCTATTACAAAGTCCGTAAGTCAAGACTTCTTCCGACGAGCTTCCGGCGAACTTCCGACGGTTTTTCGATAAACACTCGTAAACCATTCTGCGGACTCCCGGCAAGCTCCTAGACTTCACGATTTGATCTTGACGAGTTCCAACGAGCTTCTTCGGCAAGCTCTGATCTTTCTCGGCGAGCTCCGTGAACTTCCAACGAACCTTTCGGCGAGCTTCCGAAAAACCCTTCGGCAAGCTCCCTACTCATTCTTGGCTAGTTCCGGCAGCATTCCCGACGAACCTTCGGAATTCCGTTGAACTCTCAAACTCGCAATGAATCCTTCGTGCTTGACTCCAGCACTTTGTTTCGCTTTATGTCTTCATCGTTATCATAGTTAATCCTACATACACAAACAAAAACTCTACTCCGATCTAGACAATTATTATAAAGCGAATTGACATTCTGTTGCCCGGCACGTCATTGGTTGGCACTTCGTCCGATTCTTCGGCACATCGTTCTCTCTTGCAGCTTGTTGCCCAATCGGCGGTTGACCTCTGCAACGCCGATATCCTTGGCGCAATTCCACTCTTGGCCCGATGCCCGACGTCCGAAGCCTTCTGCCATCCAATATCCTAACGTGATCTCCTCCGGCGCAACGTCAATTCCTCCTGCCTTAATTGTCTAATCCTAATCGAGTAGACCTGCATCACTCAAAATGCAGTTAATCATAAACATAATTATCAATTGGTTTCATCATCAAAATACGAGATTCAACAAGAATGAGTTCACTGATTGATCCGCTTACGGAATGCTGGATGGTTAATGATGCCTTATTCTCAAACAGCGATTCCGTAGTCCTAGTGGTGTATCTGGTCCTTAGACTTGAGACACCAAGGATGTCCTATATGAGTGCTCCACTCTTTGATACCAGACTTATAGGTTTGGCTGTCCCAGATCTAGTACAACTGGTCATTGAGAGTGGTAGTCGACCTTACGAGGGCTATTGAGTGTCGATAGAGGATCATCCACTCTCGGCGTCATGAGAGGAATATCTCATGTGTTCTTGCTCAGACAAATCCCTAGCTAGGGTCATTCGGGTTGAGAGAGAAAGAGTTCTCCGGGAGAATCCGATTAGAGCGAGACTCGAGTAGAAACCGTATGGGTCTGACAGCACCATGCTCGATATACGGTCTCTGGGATATTAGATGGATGAGGGACTATAGGTACACGGTAATTGAGGACAGATAGGTCCAATGGATTGGATTCCCCTGTATCGTTTGGGGACTACGGCGTAGTGGCCTAGTACGTCCGTAGTCGATGAGTCAAGTGAATTATTACAAAGATAATAATTTACTGAGTTAGAAGGAGTTCTGACGGGTATGACTCACGGCCAGCTCGATATTAGGCCTAGAGGGTCACACACATATGGTAGGTATTACGATGAGTAGAGGTTCGGATATGAGATATCCGACGGAGCCCTTGTCTTATTGGATGCAGATCCAATACCCACTAGGGGAGGACCCATTAGGGTTTGACAGGGGACCTCTATAAATAGGAGGGATTCATAGCCTCATAGGCTAGAGTCTTTGCTTGCCTTTCCTATTCTCCTCTCCCTCTCCACCTCAGAGCAGGCCTGGAGTTTTGAGGAGCGTCGTCGCAACCCTAGTGTGTGGATCACCGCTAGAGAGGAGGACGCTTGACCTCCTTCACCCTCTCCTAAGGATCTGCAAGGAAACAGGGATATACGATGTCCCTAGGTAACACAATCTACTCTATACGCAGTTTTGAGTTTCGCGGATTTTGCGCACCAATCTTCGCACGACGACGAACATCTTTTTGGGAATCGGGGATTTTGTTTTCTTGTTCTTTCACTGCGCATATGATGTTGCCCCCATGATTTCCCAACAGTGTCCTCAAGCTCTCCATGAGCTTTATAAGTCAGTAGTAATCCAATTAGTTCTTCGAGAGGAAAATTATTTAGATCTTTGGCATCTTAAATGGTCGTTACTTTAGGGTCCCAACTCTTTGGAAGAGATCTTAAAATTTTATTAATAAGTTCAAAATCCAAGAAACTTTTACTAAGTCTTTTTAGACCATTGACGACATCCGTAAATCGGGTGTATATGTCTCCAATGGTCTCACTCGATTTCATCCGAAATAACTCATAAGTGTGCACAAAAGGACTAATTTTTGACTCCTTCACTCTACTAGTGCCTTCATGAGTCACTTCGAGTGTGTGCCAAATATCAAAAGTTGTTTCACAAATCGACACTCGATTAAACTCATTTTTATCTAATACACAAAACAACACATTCATAGCCTTGACATTTAAAATGAAAGCCTTTTTCTCCAACTCATTCCAATCGTTCATTGGAAGAGAAGACTTTTGAAAATCATTTTCGACAATGTTCCATAGCTCAAAATCCATTGAAATTAGGAAGATCTTCATTCTAGTCTTCCAATATGTGTAATCCGTCCCATTGAACATGGGCGGATGTGTAATTGAATGACCCTCTTGGTTTTCGACAAATGTCATCTCTCTTGAGTTTTAAACCAAACGAGAGTGAACTGTGCTCTGATACCAATTGTTAGGATCAAGAGTGTCACTAAGAGGGGGGGGGGGGGGGGGGGTGAGTTAGTATAGTGAAAATTTCTTAGATTTCGCAAAAGATTTCGTATGTTCGATAGAAATCGATTCAGAAAGAAGGCAACTTGAAACGTAAGAGAGCATAAGCATAGTGAAAGCAAGATGAGGAGGAGAAGCAGTTTGCTATGAAATTATTTGTAGTTAAAGTAAATTGCTCAAAACAAAATGTAAACCAGAATTTAGAGTGGTTCGGTCAATGTGACCTACATCCACTTTCGGATTCCTCCTCTGTTGAGGTCACTGACGTCCACTAAAGGTCTTCCTTCAATAGGTGAAAACCAGTCACCTTTTACAGCTCTTTCTCCTTTTGTCGGGTTTAGGAGACAACCCTTACAAGTCTCACACCTCTCTTGAATGATCTCAAAAACTTAGAAAGGGAGGAGGAGCACTCTAGCACTTGTTTACAACACTTGTACGCACCAATAACTCAAGATTATAATCATACTTCGGTGTCTTTTCATGCTGAAAAGGGTGGGGTATTTATAGGCCCCAATAGTTTTAAAAAATGGAGCCAAAAAGTGCCAAAAAATGGTGCTACCGCCATTAGTGGACAGTACTACCGCTTGACATCTGACATTGGGCAATACTACTGCTCAGTCTGGATGGTACCACCGCCTGACAGAGCTCGGAGACTGAGCTCTAGTGATACCACCGCTTGACAAGGGTGGTACCACCGTTGGCAGCAATAACTGCCAGCGGTACCACCGTCCAGACCACTTGGGGTGCTGCTTTCCAAGTGGTGCCACCGCCGGCCAAGAATTCAGCATCCTGGTTGGGCCTTGACTCTGGCCTAAACCAGCCCAACTCTGAGCCCAGTTGGCCCCTAACAGAGTTGATGGGAGTACCTCTCAAATCAACTCTAATTATCATTCTAACTACGATTAAAGCAAGCATGGCCTAATACGTCGATTTTTCACTCGGCGATCTTCCGATGAACTTTTCGGCGAGTCTTCTGACAAACTTCCGGCAAACTCCCAGCCAACTCTTAGCTAGTCTTCCGGCGTGCTTCCGGCGACCTTTCGACGAGCTTTCGGCAAGTCTTCCAACGTGCTTCCAATGATGTCACGATGAATTCTCAGCGAGCTCCTAGTATATCGTCCGAGTCTTCAACTCCGGCCCATCATCTGCTCTATGCCATACTGCTATCGTAGTTAATCCTGCACACTTATCTCAACACATGGATTAGATCAAATAATTTATCAATTGATTTCATTATCAAAATCTGAGATTCAACACGGGTTCCTTAGAATCTATAAGAGAATTAAGTAAATTTTTTATTAGGTAGGGATGAAAATTATTATTGTTAAATTTATGGCACAATGTGATGTATGTCAATAACATAAAGGCAAGATAGTGGTAAGTCCTAGAAAGCTGCAACCTTTACTCATCCTAGACTTAATATGAACTGATATATCAATGGACTTCATCAAAGGGCTTCCCTCATCATAAGGAAAATGTACAAATTTTTGTCACGGTAGATTGCCTTACAAAGTATGCTCACTTTTACGCTATTCATAATCCCTACACAACTTTTAGTATTACTCAAATATTTATGGAGAATATTATAAAATTGCATGGGATACTGTGATCTATTGTAAGTGATCGTGATTGGGTCTTCACGAGCAGATTTTGGACAGAGTTATTCCAAATGCAGGGTACTAAATTGAAAATGAGTACGGCGTATCACCCACAAACTAACGGCCAGACTAAAGTAGTGAACAGGTGCTTAGAGACATACCTTAGATGCTTCACCAGTGATTGGCCAAAAGAGTGGACAAAGTGGCTTCCCTAGGCCGAGTGGTGGTATAATATAACTTATCATTCATCCACAAAATATACTTATTATAAGGCTATATATGGCCAACCTTCCCTTATGATCCCAAAATATATGTTGGGCACCTCTAAAGTAGAATAAGTAGACAAGGAACTATAGGACAGAGACAAAATGCTGAAGTTACTAAAAGATAATCTCACTACAACTCAAGCAAGGATGAAATAGTAATATGATCAACATAAAGGCAAAAGAGAATTTTCAGTAGGAGATTGGGTCTTCCTATGGCTCTAGCCATACAAGCAAACATCAATCCATACCAGAGTATCTATGAAGCTTTCACCTTGGTTCTATGGACCATACCAAATTTTGGAGCGCATTGGAGAAGTAATATACAAATTGGACTTACCCGCCAGCTTCCGAATCCATCTAGTCTTCCATGTGTTGTGTTTAAAGCTCAAGTTGGGATAAAATGAGACAACTTAAAGCCATCTACCAAATATGACTATCCAAGGAGAACTCCAAACACAACCGAGTGCCATTATTGATCGATGGATCGTGACTCGATGATGACAACCCACTACTGAAGTGCTAATACAGTGGGCAAACCTACCAATAGAAGATGTCACTTAGAAGAAATATGATGACTTAAAGATCAAATTCCTAGAATTCATGGATCGTCAACCTCAAGGATAAGGCTGATTTGAAGAGGACGGGTCTGTTAGGACTCTAACTAGGAGAGTCTAAATTGAGTTTCATTGAAAGGGGCATTCATGTAAAACCTACCTAGTCGACCACTATTAAAAAGGCGAAGAGGTCGACTAAGGATAGGATTACTTTGGAGGTCGTTTCTTAAAGAAGCATTAGGAGTTAGTTAGAAGGAGTCTTGAGTATGAGTCCTATTAGGAGTCTTAAGTAGGAGTCTTATTATGAGTTGGGGTTTAGAAGTCCTATAAATAGTCATATAGTCATTCTCTTTTAATAAGAAATAGATGAATCTTTTTAGCAGCCTTTGAGTAGCAACCTAGAGGAAGGAACCCCTATAGAGTTCCAAGGAGGCCGATCCCCTAAAGAAATCAACCCGAAGCTTAGATTTTGTAAGGGTTCTAATAGTGTGGCTATTATGATGCACGTGCTGTGTGGTGTAGCCACCGCTCGCAAGCGGACGATGCCCGCAAGCGGCCATGATGCATGGCTGCGGGGTGGTACATGGCCCTTGAGCAGGGTTGTAACAGAGATCATCACCTCAATAACATTGATAGTAAATAATAAATTCATCGATCAAACATAAAAATTATAAATTGCTCACAATTAGCGATAGAGCAAATCATATAGAAAAAATAAATAAATAATATCCAACGAATCATTCATGCATCGTAAACAAAAATAATAGATCTAATATATTTAATCTTAAGAACCTAGCTCTGATACTAATTGTTAGCATAAAATCCATAATTATGCTGCTTGTAATGCGAAAAAAATTTTATGCTAAGATTGAAATCAAATAAAATTAGATCTAACAATATTACGATACGTACCTTTTATTGTTGTCCAGAAGAATAAATCTTATCTGATCTACAAGCGCCCCATCGTTGGATCTAAGATATCAATATGCAAGGAGAACTAGATTCTTCTCCTCTCTTCCTATCCTTTCATAGGACCACTTAGATTGATGAGAAGGGTTAAGAGAGACTTTATCCTTTAATTGAATCCTCTATAAGATGCTTCTATTTAGCCCTAGAGATCCTATCTATTTATAGGCGAGAGTAGAGAGTCTAGGATAAATTATTAGGAGAGTTTCACCCTAGTGAATACTACTTTAATACTAACTTCTTTTCTTCTTTTTTATTGGTCAATAACCATAATCAGAATCCAATCATATTTATAATATATCTTATCTAATTAAATAGGACCAATTAATCTAGGTCAATAAGATTAGATTTGTTCATGCAATGTCATGAGCAGTCCAAAAATATACACCATTTGTAATATAATATATTTTGGAATGTGTATGAATATTATAGTTATCAAAACTGAATCGGACGATTGATTTGATCAGAAAATTTTGGCTCTTGGACGCGTTCTATTTTTTCAAAAGCGCAATTGTATCAAACCCATTCTGAATTGGCTAACTTAGTCAATTTATTTAATGTATCATAGGGGCCAATTGAGTTTTAAAATATGATCAATATTTTTTTAATCAAATTAGGATTAATTGACAACATCATCATTGATTAAAAATAAAAAAAATTTGGTCTTTTGCGAGATTAACGCTAAAAAGAAGATAGGAAGCAGAAGAGATAGGAGAAAAAGGAAGAAAGAGGGGAGAAGAAGAAGAAGAAGAAGAAGAAGAAGAAGAAGAAAAAGAAGAAGAAGAAGAAGGGAAAAATTAAATTAAATTAAATTTAAATTTTTAATATAAAAAATATTATTATTAATATATACGTTTAAACCTATGGTTCAAACAATTAAACCGTCGGTCAATGACATAGTGAACCAAAATTTGACCGGGTCAATGACCGATACTATTTTATTAACCATGATGAATTCTATAGCTTGGATCGATAATTTTCTATGAACTTACAAATTGTATATATCCTCTCATAATTGTCAATTAATCCAATTATCTGAACCCTTATAGGGAACGAAACAAGCATGTGTTTGTCTCTCTATCTATACATCTCGATATTATACTTGAAGAGAAGCAATTGTCGCTAGTCATTAACCTAATTCTCCTCAGATCACAAAACGAAGAGAAAACAACTCTTTCCTATAATTTATCAAAACAGATGCTTTAAATCTAATATGTTTAATTCACATGAAATATCTTTACTAGATTGAATGAGTCTTATATCCAAATATAATCTCAAATATAAATCTTATTTTATTCGCAGGGATTCGCAAATATCGCATCTCCATAGAAATAGAAAATGGAGTAGTAGTTTGGGAGTTTTTTGATATGACAGAATAAACCAAGCCTTTTCTATTACCGGATTAAATAAATCAACTGTTCTTCCTCATATAGTGTTTATACCGACAGAAAACAAGAAGAGATACGGGATAGATCCATTGTTTCCTCCCATAATATCTATACTTGTTGGTGCAATATAAGAAATAGATTCACTATTATTTCCTCCACCTCGCATCTCTTCCCTTCATCTTGTAGCAGTTAAGAGTGTTTGGTTTGACAGATGATAAAGAGAGGAAATAGCAGATTTCCCCTTTTTCACATCCCTTCCGTTCATCTTCTTGCAGTTGGAGTCTTTCGTTTGGTAGAAGAAAGAGAGGTGGAAAATAGATACAGATCCAGTACTGTTTCCTCCCCTCTACATCTCCTTCCTTCTTCATCTTGTTGTAGTTGTTTTGTTTGGTTTGATATAAGAATGAGGAGGAAATAAGAGGGATCTCCAGTGTCGTCTCCTCCCCCTCACATCTCTTCCCTTCATCTTGTTGCAGTTGTTTTGTTTGGTTTGGTGGAAGAAAGAGAGGAGGAAATAAGACAGAGATCCAGTGTTGTTTCCTCTCCTTCACATCTCTTCCCTTCATCTTATTATCGCATGCGTAGTCTTTGGTTTGGCAGAGGAAGGAGAGGAGGAAATTAGAGAGATATCTCCTCTCCTTCATCTTATTGGATTTGTAGTCTCTGGTTTGGCAGAAGGAGAGGAGGAAATTAGAAAGAGATCTCCTCCTCTTCACATCTCCTTCTTTCATCTTATTGCAGTTATAGCCTTTGCTTTGACAGAGGAAAGAGGAGGAAATAAGAGATAGAGATTCGACATTGTTTCCTTCCCTTCACATCTCTTCTCTTCATCTTGTTGCAGTCGTAGGCTTGCCTCTGTTGCAAGCAAGCCATGGTGAAGATAAGCAACAGCCTGGTCGGCATGCTCAACTTCCACACCCTCCTCATCTCCTTCCACGGAATGCGAGCGGTTCCTCCTGATAAGTAGATGAGAGGAAATCTCTCTACTCTGTTGAAGGAAATCCTCTAACCTGTTAGGCAATCAACTTCTTCTACAACTTGTTTATCTATTTATTTTCTAACATGGTATCAGAGCAGTTCCTCCTTGGCGACAGCAGTATCCACTTCTTCTCTTCCTTCATCGCCGGTTTTGCTTTTCTTCACCGGCCTTGCTCCCTCTCCTATTTGCTGCCTACAACAGACACTCTCCATCGCCCTCACGCAAGGAGAAAAACATTCTCTCACTGCCTCCTCAATAGCGACGAACGGCAAACGACGGTGTCTTCCTCGCTCAGTCTTCCTTGCTTAACGACGGCTGCCGCGTCTTCCTCCTTCGCTGTCGCAGTCGCTTCCCGACCAGCAGCAGCCGCAACCGCTGCATCTTCCTTCCTCTACCGCAGCAGCTTTCGCTGTCGCTTTCCTCTATACATCTAATTGCTGCAGATTTCTCTCATTACAGTTTCCTTGAGTACTGCTGCAGATTTTCGTGGGCATTTCTCGGCGATCCACAGTCTTGAGTATCGCTACAGTTTTCGCGGCCATCTTCCGGTGAACTATAGCCTCTACAATCTGCTGCATCAAGCAGCAATCCATAGTAGCGAATTGCAGTCTTGAGTACCGCTGTAGTTTTCGCGGCCATCTTCCGGCGAACTACAGCCTCTATAATCTGCTGCAGCAAACAGCAATCCACAACAGCTACCGACAGCTTTGGGCATTGTTGTAGATTGCCCAATCTGCTACAGTAATCTACAACAGCAGCTCCCTCCCTCATTCTCAACCTTGTGTGACCTGAGTATCACACAAGGTTCGCTGCATCTCCTCTAAAAAATAATAAAATAATAATAAAAAATAATAAAAAAACACGGAGAAAAAAAAAATGTCTTCATTCACTTCTTCTGATGTTTCAGTTCCTGTAGGGACTCCCACTTCTTGTTCTTCTACAGGGCTTTTCTCCATCAATGCTGCCACGCTGATCCTTTTAAGTTATCAAAAGGTGGCAACTATGCGTCCTGGCGAGCTCAATTTTCTAATCTTTTATTTGGATACGACTTGTTAGGTTACATTGATGGCTCTTTCAGTTGTCCTCCAGCTATGCTCAACATCCCCGGCGATCCTAGTCCAGTACCCAATCCAGCTCACAAACTGTGGCTACGTCAAGATCGTCTCATCCTCCAAGCTATTCAAGCTTCAGTTGTTGGATCCGTTGCTCCCTTGATATCTTCATGTGTGACAGCTGCCGATACATGGTCTACACTGCAAACCACCCTGGCAAATCATTCGCGTGCTCGCAAGCTCAGTCTTCTATCCAAGCTTATGGTGACGAAACAAGAGGGAAGTACTATCTCTGATTATCTACAACATATCAAGGTTATGATTGATGACTTAGTCTTGATAGGTCATTCCCTATGTGACGAAGAGGTTGTCATTCATACCCTCAATGGTTTCGACACCGACTACAAGGAATTGGCTGCTGCAATTCGGGCACGCAACTCGCCAGTCTCTTTTGAAGATCTCTATGATAAACTGACTGACTATGAGATGTACTTGAAGCGTGCGGACAAACTGCCTGGATCAACTATCACAGCTTAAGTCAGTCACAAGTCTAAACGGAAGAGCACTCGGTACTCGCCGAACATCACCCAAGGTTTGGCTAATGCGCCTCTTGATTCTGTGAGTTCCATACAACACCCCTCCTATCCTCCTAGTCATCACTTCTCGCAAAGTGGTAACTTCAGCCATCATCCGTCTTGGTGTCCTGCCCTACCGAGCCATCAAAGACGGGTCATTTGCCAACTGTGTGATAAAGTCGGCCACTCCGCTAAAGTTTGCCGGTCTCGTCCCCGCCTCCCTGCTCCGTCACACTGGCCTCAGGCAAATCTCCTAACTTCTCCGATACCTAGCCAATCCAACTGGATTATTGACTCTAGTGCCTCTCATCACATCACCGCTGATCTTCAGAATTTGTCTCTTCACAATCCCTATGGCGGCGATGAAGATATCATTATCGGTGATGGTAAAGGACTTCCTATAACTCATACTAGTTCCACAACGCTTAATTTTGACTCTAATACATTTACCCTCGATGATGTTTTATGCGCCCCTCATATTAAACGCAACCTCATTTCTGTTTCTCAATTTTGTAAACATAACAATACCTCCATTGAATTCTTTCCTGATTCATTTCTTGTTAAGGACTTGAGCACGGGGGCATCATTGGTCCAAGGCCTGAATAAAGACAACATTTACGAATGGCCGTCAGCCTCTCGAATAACCTAGCCCACTGTTCATTCTTCTGTTGCGGCTCTAGTTGATGTGTGGCATCGTCGGCTTGGTCATCTCTCATCCTTTATTATCTCGTCACTCTCTTCCTCTTTTTAAGTCCACTAATTCTATGATGCATTTGATGCTTGTCTTAGTAATAAGAGTCATCGGCAGCCTTTTGGCTCATCTTCTATTTCCTCCTCTAAACCTTTTGAAATTATATATACTGATGTTTGGGGTCCTGCTCCAATCTTATCTTTTGATAAGTTTCGATTTTATGTTATTTTTGTAGATCACTTCTCTAAGTACACATGGATATATCCTCTTTCTCATAAATCTGACGTTTCTCGCATTTTTTTCACTTTTTAGAAGTTGGTCGAAAACTATTTTTAGTCTACCATTAAAACAGTCTACTCTGATGGTGGCGGTGAATATCAAGCCCTGGCATCCCATCTCTCAGCTTGTGGCATTCAACACCTCAAGTCTTCCCCACATACTCCTCAACTAGTTGGTTCTACCGAACGCAAACATCGGCATATAGTAGAAACTGGACTCACACTTCTACATCAGGCTTCCATGCCTTCAACTTTTTGGACAGCAGCCTTTCAAACTGCTGTCTACCTAATTAATCGAATGCCTACACCAGTTCTACAATACCAGTCCCCCTTTGACACACTATTTCATAAATCCCCTAACCTTCGTAAACTCCGAGTGTTCGATTGTTTATGTTATCCTTGGTTACGTCCCTCTCATAAGTTAACATCTCGATCTACTCCTTGCGTCTTTATTGGTTACTCAGTTGAACGTAATGCTTTCCGCTGCTATAATCTCCACACTCACAAAATCTTCATATCACGTCACGTTGTCTTTGTTGAATTTAACTTTCCTTTCCAAACCCTTCCATATCCTGCCATACAAACCACTTCACTATCTCACTAGAGTATACCTTCGGACCAATCGGACGAGTCTCCCATGACTTCGTCTACTTCCTCCCCTCCTGATCCGCACTATATCACTTCAGTTCAACACTTGCCCGTTTCCTCTATTCCTACTCCACTCCACTCTTCCCCAATTGATGGGGCAATATGTTCTGAAACACAACCATCCTCTTTACCTCCTTCTCACCCAAGTGCCCCTGACGTGTCTCCACTTGACCCGACTTGTGCCACAGATCCTCACCCAACATCACCTCCCAATCCTGTCGTCTCCAATCATCCTATGACCACTCGCTCTAAGCATGGTATTTTTAAACCTCGTCAAGTACTTAACTTACAAGCTACCATGAATTCCTCATCCCCCAACGTTGAACCCACCACCTTCACTCAAGCCCAAAAATCTCCGCATTGGCGTACTGCCATGAGTGAGGAATATAATGCCCTCCTCCATAATTCAACGTGGGATCTCATTCCTTTCCATCCTTCACAAAACATCATCGGGTGTAAGTGGGACTTTAGAATTAAACGGAACCCAGATGGCTCTATTGCCCGATATAAGGCACGCCTGGTCGCCAAAGGGTTTCATCAACGACCTGGAGTTGATTTTACTGAGACGTTTAGTCCTGTTGTTAAACCCACTACAATCCGACTTATCTTGAGTCTAGCTACCACTAAAGGCTGGCAATTACGACAATTGGATGTTAATAATGTCTTTCTACAGGGATCTCTATCCGAAGATGTTTTTATGCAACAACCCCCCGATTTTACTCATCCTCAGTATCCACAGCATGTTTGTAAACTTCGGAAAACCATTTATGGACTTCGTCAGGCTCCGAGAGCTTGGTACACTGAACTTAGCTCATTTTTTACTTCTGTCGGCTTTCTTAACTCCAAATCTGACACTTCATTGTTTCTGCGACATCATCATGGAAACACAATGTATATTTTGGTATATGTGGATGATATTATTGTCACAGGCAATAATCCCATCAGTATCCAAGCGTTCATCAAACAGTTGGCAGCTCGATTCTCGCTTAAGGATCTCGGACCCTTGAGCTACTTTCTGGGCATCGAAGCTACCTTCACGTCTTCCGGTCTCCTTTTATCACAATGCAAGTACATTCAAGATTTGTTATTAAAGACAAACATGCAGGATGCAAATGCAGTTACAACCCCTATCTCTACTAGTGGTTCTCTCAAATTATCGGATGGAAGTCCTGCTACGGAACCCACTCAATACTGCCAAGTTGTTGGCTCTTTACAATACTTAGCTCTCACACGTCCAGACATCTCATTTGCTGTCAACAAATTATCACAGTTTATGCAGCAACCATCTACTCTACACTGGTCTGCGGTCAAGAGACTTCTACGATATCTTAAAGGGACCCTAAATCATGGTCTCTTTTTTCGTAAACACTCTCCACTGCGTCTTCATGCCTTTGCTGATGCTGATTGGGTAGGTAACCTTGATGATAGAACATCCACATCGGGGTATATTATCTTCCTTGGTGCTCATCCAATCAATTGGAGTTCTAAGAAGCAAAAGACAGTCGCCCGGTCTACAACTGAAGCTGAATACCGTGCCATTACCGCTACCACTGCAGAACTCAATTGGATCACGAATCTACTCCAGGAACTCAACATCGATTCCACCCCTACAATATATTGTGATAATATTGGAGCTACCTATCTGTGCGCTAATCCGGTATTCCACTCCCGCATGAAACATATTGCTATTGACTTCCACTTTGTACGCAATCAAGTTGTCCGCCGTCAACTTCGTGTTTCTCATGTTCATACGGCTGATCAATTGGCCGACTCATTTACGAAGCCTCTAGCTCGTAAACTTTTTGCATTACATCTGTCCAAGATTGGCCTCCTTGATCGAAGTACCATCTTGCGGGGGCATGATAAGTAGATGAGATTTCCCTAACTGTTTGAGGAAATCTCTCTACTCTGTTGAGGGAAATCCTCTAACCTGTTAAGGAAAATTCTCCCTTCTAACCTGTATAAAAGGAAGGGAGATATGTTAATAACAATCAACTTCTTCTACAACTTGTTTATCTATTTATTTTCTAACACCTCCAACTGCCCCTCCTCGTCGTGGGCGTCTTCCTTTTCGTCGTGTCTGTGCTAGGCGTCGTCGGCTCGTGCTTCCGGGACTCCATCTTCCTCTGCATCTATGTCTTCCTCCTCTTCCTGCTGATCCTTGCCATGGCTGCCTTCACCGTCTTCTCCTTGGTCGTGACGAACAAGAGCATCGGCCAGGTGATATCGGGGAAGGGATACAAGGAGTATAGGCTGGGGGACTGCTCGCACTGGCTGCAAAAGAGGGTGGGCGATCGGAAGAATTGGAGGATGATCCATGGCTGCTTGAAGGAGGCCAAGGTCTGTGGCCGTCTCGAAGATGACATCGGCACGAAGGCCTCCGAGTTCTACAGGAAAAACCTGTCACCCATACAGGTTTGTTCTTCTCTTTCACACTTGATTCATGTTGTAGTGTTTCTGCAAGAAAGCATTTGATATGCTGATAGAAACTAGGGTTTTGTACTTATATCCTTTGATCATGCTTATGATTTTAGCATGCATTTGAGAAGGTTTTGAGGAAAACTTTGGAAAATCGATTCTCATGATCAGTTTCTTACAAGCATTGCAGATTAGGACTGATGCATCTTCTCAGTATCACCAATGCAGGTTTATTCTTTCCCTTCACACCATTCTAGATTAGGACTTGATGCCTGCAGTGGTGTTTCTGCAACAAAGTATCATGTTAGAATTTCTTTGAGAAAGAAGGAACAGAATCTATCATCTATCTTTTGAGAAGAAGATCCACACAACTATTTCTTTTATAAGTATTGATGTAATGAGAGATGTGGAATTAATCGTAGACTGTAACTATACTACCTCGATGTAATCCCAAATCTAAAATAAGATTAAAATGGACTTATGAAGAATTGATATGTCTACTATATTATCACTAACTGGAGTTTAAATTTTCTTTAGTGAGTTCTGACAAATAGCTCCGGATTCCATTTAGCTATCATAGCGTTTGATTCTTAGCTCATGTTGATCCTTGATGAGGGGAGATCTAATAATTCTACATCAGAAGAAGACGGAGATTAGTCGATTGGACTTATAAAAACTGTCAACAAGCCAAATGAATTAAACTAAAATCAACGGGATCAACTCAAAAGCTTTGAGATTTCATGTTCCATTTGCTTTCTTGCTGCTGTGTTCTTGTTCAAGTTCTTCATCTATCTCACCATATTTCTGATTCTGTACTCAAGTCTGGTTGCTGCAAGCCGCCAACCTACTGCGGATTCACCTACGTGAATGCTACATATTGGATCATCCCAAGATCTGGTCTCTCTTCATCAAATCCTAATTGCAAGGCATGGAGCAATGACCAAGATAAGCTGTGCTATGGCTGCAACGCATGCAAGGGAGGTGTTCTTGCAAACCTCGAGAACGGGTGGAAGAAGGTCGTCATCTTAAATGCTGCTCTTCTTGCCTTTGTCATCGTCATCTACTCGGTTGGATGTTGCGCATTCAGGAACAACAAGTCTCATAGCCGTCACACCCATTTCTATAGGGGTGGAGATCACTAGTTCACTTTAGCTCAGTGTGATGTTCTTTCTTCAGCCAAATTGCAAGGTTGGACCTGTATTATTTCCATGTTTTGAAATAACTATGATCTAGGGTCTTAGAACACATAGGAGAATGCCAGTAGATATGCAATTTTCGATCTTCATATTAACTATTTTCATTCAACAGTAATAAGCATAGATCATATGTGGTGTATATCATCTTTAAGACAATTTTATATGCATTCATTTTTTTTTTTTATTTTAGCTATTTTCATTCGGTCATAAGCACAGATAGGAAGTTCTATAAATATGTTCTTCATATATTTATTTTGAACAACTAAAAACTATGATTTTAGAATAACATTGGGTTATATTACAGGAGGATGCCAGTTGGATTGTATATATTAATTAGCTTCAAGACAACTAAGTATCCATGTAGCAGTCCTTTATCATTCTATAATAAGCATAGAAAACTTAGATATATTCTAGGGTTTTAGGATATAGGAGAATGCTAGTTTGGTCATCACATGTGTATATGCATGCATAAGCCTTCGTTTAATAATAAGCATGGCCAATTATTTTGTTACAAGCAATAACCTCTTTAGTTTATTGCAGTTATGGTCATTTAACATTCACTTAGGTTTCTTGTCTTTTGGAGCTTTAACCATACCATGAAATATTTGTTGTTGAACTGCCAATTCTAACAATAATACGAATGCTATTTATTATGAGAATAACATGTAGAGAATGCAGTATATATGTACGTTAATATTTCAAGATTGAATGACTTTTATTACATGTTCTTAAGGGAAGATTAAGCTGATTTTGGAACATGGGCTGTTCACAATTACAACTAGAAATTGAGGATTAAGGGATTGTATGTAATTGTTGACATGAATATGATGAAAATATTGATGGGCAAGATTGCACAAAGTTGATACTTTGGAGTTTTAACGAGGCCAATGTTGATTTAGACTAAATGATGGCAACAATTAGGACCAACATCATCTTAGACTACACAGAAGGGGGTTGTGGTTTTATGTAACCCTCTTTTATCTTTTTCCTTGGAAATTTATCTGAGTTGTCAACAAGATAGAATTTATCATATGTTTACAACTTATCAATGATTTGTAGAACACCATCTTGTGATCACAAATGTTAAATTGCTAATTGGCATGAAATAGATTAGCTTTCACTATGGGTGATATTGCTGTTAATTATCTTCTATTAAGTAAGTTTCATGTCATAAGATCTACTCACAACCACTTCTACCTATCTCAAAAATTAATCATGCAAATATGTTTATGATGCCATCTCTCTCTACTCTCATATTTATTAAATATAGAAAGAGTGGAACAATAATCTTATTTCGAAGATTGAGGTCTGAATCATATTAAAATTGGACCCAAGTTATCTTATGGCTTCTAAAAACACATGAAAACTGCTTAAATGCTTATTTCAACCCAATTGTGTTCATCAAATTAAGCATCACAGACAAGTGAGGGTATGATTTGGTCTATTGCGATTGGTCATTCTAGCTGTTGTTTCTGATATCCAAAGCTTGTTATATGGACATGATCGAAAGAACGACTTGCTTTGATACTTTCATGTTGCTGATTAACTCAAAACATATTTAATATAATAAGAAGATAAATAGTTTTGGAGCTTGAATCTTGATATATGATGGTATGGTTGCTCTATTGCAATCATGATGAGTATTTGATTGCAAAGTGATCATGTCTATTTTAATAGGACTGGATCATTTTTCTTCCCATTTTGTATTTGTGTAAAGCATAATAGAATTTTCTAAACTTAATTGTTTGTGAAAAAGAAAAAACCAAATAGATATACATATATACTTGCGAAACGAAGTCATAACTTTGTGCAATATCAATGACTCCCTGTCCTTGGGTTTAGAAAAACATATATATGTATGGATTAAAGCAAAAAAAAATTGTGTTTTCCATCCTTACACATGAGTCATACTAATCTTCTCTATATCATTTCAATTTTATCATACGACTTTGAAGAGATAAAAATTAAAAAAGAAAAAACATGGGCGATATCTTTAGTCCAAATCTTATAACTCTTAGTGAGGGAATCAATCTATCATACACATTACATTAATGACCCCACAAGTGCCCTCACAATCAGGTAACATCAACTAAACTAATTATGCACTCATAACAAGATACTTAATAAGGTAGGTCCACCCTCTCACTAGCCATTGAATTAAGCCATGCCTAAGGATTCCTAACAATGCATGTGCTTTGTGACATAACGTTTCTTCTAACCACATTCATTAAATCAAACCAATCATTGCTCTGAATTTGATGTATATTTCACATTATAAATTGTGTTTGTAGCAAATATATATATATATATATATATATATATATATATATATATATATATATATATATATATATATATATATATAATTTTAGCATGACACTAACCACGCCTATTTGTTCAACTATTTTTCGGTACTATAAGATGATCTACTGTGACATTAGATGATCATTTGCATGGAATAGTTTTTTTTCATTTAGGTAGTATAAACATGTAGTTAGTGATAGTGATAGTGTGAGTTGGACCATTATTAGGGAATGAGGAGGACAACATGACCAGCTTTTGTTGAGGAGGCGCATGGGAGAGAGGGAAAGCACAGCCATGAGAGAGGGGGTAGTGATGGTGTTGCCTCTTTCTTGCTTAGCTGTTATTATGGTTAGGAGGGCGGGGGCGGAGAGGGTCGCACATGGAAGCACATGACATCTCCCTATCTATCTTCAACATCCACCCATCCCCGACCCTAGTGCTGATGAGGGTAATGGAGTCCCATCCTCTGCCCACCTGACATGAACACAGCTCACTGCTCTCTCTCTCTCTCTCTCTCTCTCTCTCAAGAGCTACAAGCAAGATGGGTGCTGCTGGTGAGCTACCAAGAGAGCATTCCCAAAGAAACCTGGGAAACAGAAGAAGGGGTGGAGAGTACTGTTGATGTTGGCCTTCCAACAGAATGATTTAATGCTGCACAGTGCACACCCATCTCGCCTCTTACATAATTTGAGTTGGTCAGCTCAAATCGAATACAGCTCACGGATGCAGCATTCTCTTGGCTGGCACTCCCGTTTTGGCGCCTACTGTTTACTTGTGTCCATGTGTTCTCCTTCTCGGTCACTACCTGATGCCAAGAACAAGTATCTGAAAGCCCAGCAAAACTGTCAATTAATATCTTTTCCATATATACACACAAAACAATTAAGTTACTGATATAGTTGAAAAGATTATTCTACAATATTTTGTATCTATGAGGCTTAATCAGATGTTAACCACACTTAAAACATATATATGTTATGATTGTGATGAGGAGACATAGATTGGATGGACCATAAATGTTGTAAAACCCGAAACCCTAAACGACTTTGATTGTTATCTACAGCTAGCTTAAACTCTGTACATCCAATCATGAGTAGAACAAGATTAAGGTCATTAAGCCAGCAAAAGCTATTAGAGCTAGTCTTAGAAAATTTACCAAAGGATAATTTTGACAACCCAATAAAGCAAAAAGATAAAAGCGACAATAACACTAGATTTACGTGGTTCGGTCAATTAACCTTAACCTACATCCATGGACGAAAGAGGAGTAAATCACTACTATAAAAGAGACTATTACAAATGCCTTAGGAAGATGTTCCTAGGTCATAAAACACCCGAAAATATTAAACAAGAAAAACCCAAAGTATAAGCCTAAACTATTTAACTGAACGTGGACTTAAACCCAAAGAAAACACTTAGGTTTTTCTTGTAGTGCTACTTGTGGTGTATTTGACTTCAAAGCTCAGGCCCTTATTTATAGTTCCAATAGGAGATAACAAGCCTGATTTTACCGATGTGAGACTATGGGACTTGCCAAACTAACAAAAGTTACTCAAGTTATGTAGATTTCCCGCTTCATATCTATAATGTGCTTTCAACTCTATCACCACTGTTTAGTTTAGGAATAGGTAAATATGTTAGAAATGAAATGAAGAATATGTTATTTGTGTTTGATACGGTGCTCCCTATTTATAAACGTTAGGAGGGAGGATTTTTCTTAACAGAACTATGATATTTCCTCATGTAGTTGGGAAAATCTTAGCTGTTATCAAGGAAAACCTTAGTTGTTATCATGCCCTTGTAAGATAGTGCTCATATCAAGGATACCGATCTTGGATCGATACGATAAAAATGGTTTGCGAGTGAGAGGCTTCGTGAGTGAGTCTGCTAGCTGACTATTTGTATATATGTGAGAAACACATAGTTGATGTTTGACAACTTATTCTCACATGAAGTGAAAGTCGATTTCATACGTGAGTAGAATACTAGATTGGCCTATAGGTAAGTGGCTCTAACATTGTTATAATATATTGTAAGAATAAAAGTGGAGTTGATGTCAAATTCCTTAATTAGATTTGTGACCCAACTGAGTTCTGCAGCAGCGGTTGTAACGACACAATATTCAACTTCAATTATAGATCATGCAATTGTCTTTTGTTTCTTAGAATTCCAACTGATTAGATTAGCTCCAAGGAAGATAATATACTCTATGGATATTCTGTCATCAAAATTTTCTATCCAATCAGCATTAACAAAGCCATAGAAATGAATGAGAGAGTGTTTGCGAAAAAAGAGACCATGATTGAGAGTCCCATGAAGATATCGCAATATTCGTTTAACTATAGACCATTGCATAGTAGATGGTCGATCCATGAATTATAATAATTTATTGACTGTAAATGAGATATCTGAACGGGTGAGAGATAAGTATTGTAAGGAGCCAAGTACTTGACGGTATTGAGTTGGGTCCATAGTAGGGCTTCCATCATATAGTTTGAGTGACTCACTAGTAGACAGAGGAGTTGTAATCGTTTTTGCATCTTATATGTTCGTCTTTAATAACAAATCTTAAATATACTTTCTTTGTGATAGGAAGAGTCCTAAAGACGTGTATATTGCTTCCACTCCCAAAAAACAACTTAAAGTTCCTAGATCTTTGAGGGAAAAATGATCTGCTAAATGCCTAAGGAATGCCTTGTTTTCTAGAGGATTATTGCCTGTGATAATAATATCATCTACATATATCAGAAGATATATTGTATTGCTACTTTGGTGACAGAGAAATAGCGAGGTATCAGACTTAGAGTTGATGAAGCCATTTGATGTCAAAAACGAGCCAAGTTCTGTGTACCAGGCTCTTGGAGCTTGACGAAGTCTATAAATAGCTTTTTATAGTTTACAAACGTGCCTTGTACTAAGAGTAGATGAAGTCAAGAGGTTGTTGCATGAAGACATCTTCAGTTAGAGTCCTTTGTAAAAAGACATTGTTAATATAGAGTTATCGTAAATACTAGTCTTTTGTTATAGCCAAACTAAGAATAAGTTGGATTGTTGTAGGTTTAACAATGAGGTTTAATGTCTTTGTGAAGTCAACACTAGGATATTGATGAAACCCTTTAGCCACTAGACGCGCTTTATATCTGGTAACGGATTCATCTGGGTCTTGCTTAATTCGAAAGACACACTTACATCCGATGATATTTTATGTGGGATGAGAGGGTATAAGGGTCCATGTAGAATTATGGAGGATGGCACCATATTCTTTACATATAGCTTTACTCCAATATTGATATTTTTGGGCTTGAGTAATTATGGTAGATTCATTGGTCTCTTATGAGGATTTTGTGATAGCATGTAAGTCAAGGACTTATCGTGGTTTAAATATACCACTTTTGGAGAGTGTTATCATTAGGTGTCCAAGGGCTATAGGTTGTGTTATAGGTATGGGCGGTGGAGATGTACTAACATGGGTTAGAGGTACTTCAGTGTCATTAGTCCCATAAGAGGATAAAGGTAGTGGTTGTATTTCCGAGGACATTACTTCAATAGTAGGGGAATCTTGTGAAGAAGGGAGAGGAGCAATAGAGGGGGTAAGGAGTTGTTGAACAAGAGAAGAAAAGAGTGTGGATCATGAGGAGAAGGACTGGATGGTGTTGTGGGAGACTCGTTTGACGGGATCGGTGGTGTACTCCATTGATGTATATTTGTTGGAGTAGGGCGCACAGTAGGAGACTTGAGGTTTTGAAGCGGAAAGGTAGACTCCACAAAAATAACATGACGTGATATAAAAATTTTTTGAGTTTGGGGTTTATAGCATCAAAAGACATTATATTCAAGAGAGTATCCAATGAAAATACAAGGCTTAGATCTTGATGTTATCTTATACGAGGAGGGATATAGCCAAGGATAACATAAACAACCAAATACTTTGAGATTTTAAAGGTTTGGGGATTTATGAAATAGTTTTTCAAATGGTGATTGGTACTGAAGGATTGGAGTGAGCATACGATTGATGAGGTAGATGATAGTTTGAAAGACGACAGACCAAATAGTTGTTGGCATGGAGGCTTGATGAAGGAGTGTAAGACTAGTTTTAACTAGATGTTGATATTTATGTTCATTAGAACCAACTAGTTAAGAAGTATGTAGGGATAACTTAAGGTGTTGTATACCACAAGCTGAGAGATAGGATGTGAAGGCATGATATTCACTACCACCATTAGAGTAAACTATTTTGGTTGTAGATTCAAAGAAGTTCTCGACCAACTTTCTAAAGTTAGAAAATATTGTTAAAATTTTAGATTTATGGTCGAGAGAATATAACCATGTATAGTTGGTAAAGTAGTCTACAAAAATGATATAAAATCTAAACTTGTCAAAAGATTTGATTGGGATAGGGTCCCAAACATTAGTATAAATAATTTCAAAAGGTTTAGAGCAAGATATGAAGCAAAAGAGAGTCTATGACTTTTATTGCTTAAATAACATCACAATGAGTTATAATACTACTAGTTTTAAGAGTAAGAAGAGACAAATAAGAAAATAATTTTTACTGGATAGAGGATGATGGATGACCAAAACGATGATGTCACACATTAATTCGAGTTATGACGATAGAGTAGGCAGTGGACTAGGTGATTTGTAGAACTGATAACACTTATAAATGTTGTTTTTACTCTAGCCTCGGACCAAGGATAACCCCGTGCTCAAATTCTTGACAAGAAAGGAGTTAGGAAATAATTCAATTAAGGTATTATTTTGTTTGTAAAATTAAGAAATGGAAATAAGATTTTGTTTGATGTGAGGTACACACAAAATATCATCGAGTGTAAAAGTTGTGTTATATGAATTAAGCATTGTGGAACTAGTATGAGTAATGAGAATTCCTTTACCATCACCGATGATAATATCTTCATTTTCGTCATGGTTATAGTGGATGGATAAGTTATGTAGATCAGAAGTGATGTGATGGATATGCCATAGTCCATAATCCAATTATGTTGACCAGTATTCGGAGTAGTCATGAGATTTGCTTGGGGTCGATGTGATGGAGGAGGAAGTCTGGATCGAGATCGACAGACTTTTGCAGAGTGTCTGACTTTGTCATATAGTTGGCAAATAACTCTTTGTTGACTTGGATATTTAGGACACTAGGGCTAAGGATAATTGAAGTAGCCACCTTGGTAGTTGTGAATAAAATATTGATGCTGTGGAGGAGGGATGGTTTGTTTGAAGCTTATAAGTTCAGGAGGCATCTTAGTCAAACATTTGTTGACAGTCTTGTTATACTGATTGCCCCTCCTTTTTGGATTTTTGACTGACTTGAGCTGTGATGGATGATTATTACAATTTGTCCTCTCACTTGAGATATATCTCAAAATCAGTCAACTTGTCGTAGAGTTCTTCGAATTACATTGGTGAGTCACATGTCCATATTGCTGCTGGCAATTCCTTATACTTGTCCCCTAGGCTATTAAGAGTGTGGGCAATGACTTCTTCATCACTGATGGAATGACCTATCAAGGCCAAGTTATCGATGATAACTTTTATATTTTGTAGATAATCGGTAATAGTACTTCCCTCTTATTTTGTTTTCATAAGGCTGGATAGGAGACTAAGCATATGAGTATGTGAATGATTTGCCAAGGTAGTTTGCAACTTGCACCAGGCTTCGATAGTAGTGTTACATGAAGATATGAGTAGGGCAAGAGATCCAACGATTGAGGCTTGAATTGCTTGGAGGATGAGATGATCTTGACGTAACCATAGTTTGTGGTCCGGATTTGGTATTGGATTGGGTGCTTTTGGGATGTTGAACATCATTAGTGGACAACAAAAAGAGCCATTGACGTAGCCTAGGAGATCATAGTCATATAGGAGATTAAAAAATTGAGTACACTAAGATGCGTAGTTGTCACCTTTGGATAACTTAAAGGGGATGAGAGTTGCAGCATAAATGGAAATAATGCCTATAGAGGGAAAAGTACTATGGTTTCCTATGGGGACAATAATTGGAACATCAGATGTAGATGATGAGGATATATTGAGGATATGTACCAATCTGAGAAAGTAAAGTGGGAGTCTGCAACGATAAAATGTGGGTGAGAATACTGATGTGGTTAGGTTCGGTGAGCCATACTTCTTCCTTGGGACTGTTGCTATAGTGATAGTAGTGATCATAGAAGAAGAAGTGTTGGTGTATATCAGCGTCACCTGAGGTGGGTTGCTGGCATACGAGTTCTTTGTTGGACATATTTAGCTCTGTGTTGGCTGGTTTAGTTGTTCAATATTGAGCAAAGCTGCAGATGTTCGGTCAGCAGTTCATGTAGCTAAGGATTGGGGCGGTGAAGAATGGGAAGAACAGTGCAGCATAGAACTTTGTTGAAGCGCAATACGGGTGCTTCGCTATGAGGAAGAACTGATATTCCTTGCTCAGCAGCGATGATAGTGATATACAGTAAGCGAATGAAAAGTTCTCGACATCCGAGATGGCTTGGTGGAGCAAAGCCTCGATATACTATTGAAAAGTTGGATAGTGAGGACGCGAAGGAGGAAGACTCGAAGCCAAGATGTTGTATAGGTTCCAATGAGCTGAAGGTGTGGCATGGAAGAGCAAATCTATTTTGCTACGAGCTGTGCTTATGGCAGTTGATGGTGAGGCAGTGATTCGCAATAGGCGACGATGGCTGCAATTAGTGTAGATCACTGCCTCGATTGTGATAGTAGATAAGATTTCCCTAACTATATTAGGAAATCTCTCTACTCTGTTGAGGGAAATCCTCCCTCCTAACCTGTATAAATAGGAGAGAGACATGTGAATGCAAAATAGCTTCTTCAATAATGCTTCTTGTCTTCTATTCTTTCCAACATGGTATCAGAGCAAGTGAGACGAGCGAGGCTCCACGGCCATTGAAGCCTCTCATTCACCACATCCTTTGCCTTTGCAGAATAGATAAGGGGGGAACTCTTTCCCGTCGGACTCGCTTCCCTGTCGGACTCTCCTCTCCATCCACTGCCTTGCTGTCAACTGTCGATCCTCAGCTTCTACTAAGAGCTAATCACTGTAGATTTCTCTACCAAATCACTATACCTTTTTCCTCTACTACAGCTTCCTCCTCTGCTGCACCTCTACTGCAGCTACCTCCTCCTATTATAGCTTCCTCCTCTACTGTAGCATCACTGTAGCTTTTTCCTCTGCTACAGCTTCTTCCTCTACTGTAGCTTCCTCCTCTGTTGTAGCATCGCTGTAACTACCTCCTCTACTGCAGCTTTCTTCTATGCTTTCTCCTCTACTACACCTCTACTGTAGCTACATTCTCTACTGTAGCTTCCTCCTCTGCTGTAACATCACTGCAGTATCGCTGCAGCTTTCTCCTCTACTGCAGCTTTCGTAGCAACTGCAGCTTTCACAGTAGCCATAGCCACAGCAGCCGTAGTTGTCGCCATCATAGCCGCAGCAGCAATAGTGATCTGCTCTTGCCCTACTCACGAAGCCTCTCACTCATAAATTTTTTACATTACATCGATTCAAGATTGATATCCTTGATAGGAGCACCATCTTATGGGGGCATAATAGTAGATAAGATTTTCCTAACTATATAAGGAAATCTCTCTACTCTGTTGAGGGAAATCCTCTACTCTATTGAAGGAAATCCTCCCTCCTAATCTGTATAAATAGGAGGGGGACATGTGAATGCAAAACAGCTTCTTCAATAATTCTTCTTGCCTTCTATTCTTTCCAATAGATTAGTGTAAACTAAAGGTTTCGGAGATCGCTCAGAAGAGATCTACAGTCCTTGCCAATATGCAGTTCTCGTCGTAGATCTATGAGAGATATGCAGTTCTATGAGAGGTTGTGGCTTGCAGTTCTATGAGAGGCTACGGCTTCAAATGCCATAGTGCACATTGGGCCGGAGAGGAAGTAGTTTGTGGTCCGCACTAAGTGCTGCTAGTCATAAGTGCCCAGCAAGCCAATCACGTGAGTGATGGCACGTGTGACTTGATACAGAATCTTTTTGCTTATTATATTTTGGCGTATATCACTTCATAACTATTGCATAAATGCATATATATTGTGATGTCCTTGGATTTGTGCAATGGGAATCGGATCGTGATGAGATCACGATAATGAGATCGATTCACCTTTAAACACATATCCTAAATAATCCCGGTCATAGGTTACTCGAGAGGGACATCGTGATAACCGGATAGACTGGTGTGCTGTATACCCGTCCATATGATGGATGCAGCTGGTCTCATAGCTGCTCGTGTAGGGACACTAGGGATACAGTACAGGTGCTCATTGGAGAATGAGTTCACTGATTGATCCGCTTACGGAATGCTGGATGGTTGATGATGCCTTATTGTCAGACAACGATTCCGTAGTCCTAGTGGTGTATCTGGTTCTTAGACTTGAGACACCAAGGATGTCCTGTATGAGTGCTCCACTCTTTGATACCAGACTTATAGGTTTGGCTGTTCCCAGATCTAGTACAGCTGGTCATTGGGAGTGGTAGTCGACCTTACGAGGGCTATTGAGTGTCGATAGAGGATCATCCACTCTCGGTATCATGAGAGGAATATCCCATGTGTTCTTGCTCAGACAAATCCCTGGCCAGGGTCATTCGGGTTGAGAGAGAAAGAGTTCTCCGGGAGAATCCGATTAGAGCGAGACTCGAGTAGAAACCGTATGGGTCTGACAGCACCATGCTCGATATACGGTCTCTGGGATATTAGATGGATGAGGGACTATAGGTACATGGTAACTGAGGACAGACAGGTCCAATGGATTGGATTCCCCTGTATCGTCTGGGGACTACGGCGTAGTGGCCTAGTACTTCCGTAGTCGATGAGTCGAGTGAATTATTACAGAGATAATAATTCACTTAGTTAGAAAGGGTTCTGACAGGTATGACTCACGGCCAGCTCGATATTGGGCCTAGAGGGTCACACACATATGGTAGGCATTGCGATGAGTAGAGGTTCGGATATGAGATATCCGACGGAGCCCTTGTCTTATTGGATGCAGATCCAATACCCACTAGGGAAAGGACCCATTAGGGTTTTGACACGGGATCTCTATAAATAGGAGGGATTCACAGCCTCATAGGCTAGAGTCTTTGCTTGCCCTTCCTATTCTCCTCTCCCTCTCCACCTCAGAGAAGGCCTGGAGTTTTGAGGAGCATCGTCGCAACCCTGCTGTGTGGATCACCGCTAGAGAGGAGGACGCTTGACCTCCTTCACCCTCTCCTAAGGATCTGCAAGGAAACAGGGATATACGATCTCCCTAGGTAACACAATCTCTATACGCAGTTTTGTGTTTTGCGGATTTTTGCGCACCAATCTTCGCACGACGACGAACATCTTTTTGGGAATCGGGGATTTTGTTTTCTTGTTCTTCCGCTGCGCATATGATGTCGCCCCCTATGATTTCCCAACAGTGGTATCAGAGCCAGGTTGTTCGTGCGAATGATTGGTTTTTGAACTGCGTGTGTTATGTTTAGGAAGAATATTAACGTCAAAATCGTTGACGCAAAAGCAAGGAAGGGCAACAACAGTTGCTGCCCTCGATCTGCATGCCTGCAGCCACCTGCAGCGGCAGCCGCAGCCGCAGCCAGGCAGCACAGCGCCGGCGCATGCGCCGGCGCTATGCCTGCAGCAGCCGGCCGGCGGTCTGCTTGCAGCAGGCTTGCTGCCGACGGGGCTGGCAACCCACGGGCAGAGGCGCCGCAGGGCAGCGGCGCCTGCCGCCGAAAGGAAGCGGTGCCTGCCGCCGCAGGGCAGCGACGCGCGACGCCTGCCGCCGCTACTCCCGCGGGCGAAACCCCCCCCACAGGGGCGGCCGCCCGGCGGGACAGCACCGCCTGCGGAGGCAGCGACGCCCGAAGGGGGAGCCCACCTGCAGCGACGCCTGCCGCCGCTACTCCCGCGGGCGAAACCCCCCTCACAGGGGCGGCCGCCTGGCGGGACAGCACCGCCTGCGGAGGCAGCGGCGCCCGAAGGGGGCGCCCACCCGCAGCGGCATCGCCGCCAGTGGGCGTGCCGCCTGCAGGCGAGGGCAGTGCCCTCGCCCCGCCGCACAGGCGCCGCCGGCAGGGTGGCGGCGGCGGCAGCAGCAGAGGGGGTATTAGGGTTTTCTGCGCAAAAGACAGTTTTGCCCCTCGGAATTTGAGAAATTCCAGTTTCTGTCTTTTGTCCAAATTACGAAAATACCCTTAGGAATTGAGAAATTCCCTATATATCCCTGATTTCAGAAAATATTAATTAATTAAAAGGTTTAGTTGATTATTAATTTTATTATTATCTAGTAGTCCTACATGATGATGATTATTTATACATGTGATGTATGATGAGTGGACGGATGATCATGGACCGTGTGATGTGTGTACTTGTGATTATTATTATTGAGGTCTGCGAACCTCCATTATATTTCTCGTTTATTGTCGGGCCTGCGTGCCTATGATTAAGTTGTAATCACATGAGGAGGCGCAGCGGGAGCGTGGAAGCCATAGCGGGACCCACGAGACGGACGATCGTGATGCATGAAGATGCATCAAGATGTCGACGGAACCAACGAGGACGAGATGGACGATCACAAGGCATGGAGATGCACCGTTGCACACATAGATCTTGATGTGAGTGATTAGGCCTACTGGCTCGGGCCTAATCATATTAGGTTGTGGTCCATGATCATCTGGTGTGATTGCTTATACACATACTAGATATGTATATATATTTGCATGCGATGTAGATATATATTAAATATGTATATGTGTGACATGTCATATTAGGATACCAAATCATAGAAACATCTCTCGATAATATTAAGTCGGTAAACGTGAGGCAATTAGATTGACCCACGTGGCCTTCCATCGTTATGAGTAGGAACCGAATCCCGGTATAGGTTGAGTTGGTCGAGTCCCTCGAGACTCACCTATATCGCGATTCGCTATCTTGCTTACGACATAGAGATGTCACCGGTGACCTGAGGGCATGATATGCTTGGTCGAGTCCCTCGAGGGTATATCATCAAATCAGACTCATCTTGTAACAAAGGTGTTGACTTAACCGAGCATCATGGTTGGTCGAGTCCCTCGAGGCCATGGTGATTCGGAGGCCGAACAGGACGGGAATCACAAGGAGTTGTGATCGGCAAGAGTTGTCTACCTTTTAGGCTTAGTGTGATTGGTCGAGTCCCTCGAGGTTACACTAAGACGCTGATTGGATCCTGATCCCCACTAGAAGTCTGCCGGAGACTTCCGTTTCACGTGCTGAGGGTGTCGCGTGACTCGTTAGTAAAATAGTGGGAGCATATTAAGATAGAAGTCCATATCTTGATAGTTTATTTCTTGCAAAATCTGCATGTTATTCATTTTTGCTACATCTTTATTTTCAGAAAATGTCGCTTTCAAATCCCTTACGTGGCATACTTGATGTCAACCGCCTCACTGGTCCAAATTATACGGATTGGCTCCGTAACTTGAGAATTGTTCTCACAGCGGAGAAAATCGTGTACGTCCTTGATACAGTGATGCCTACGCCCAAAGAAGGGGCAAGCGAGGATGAGATCGCTCGCTACGTGAAGTACATTGATGACTCCACTCTTGCTCAGTGCTATATGTTGGGCTCTATGACTCCAGAGTTACAGAGACAACATGAAAAGATGGATGCCAGATCCATTCTCCTACATGTCCGTAAATTGTTTGAGGAACAGGGAAGGACTCAACGATATGAGATATCCAAGAACCTTTTCCGCGCTACGATGACTAAGGGGACACCGGTTCAGAACCATGTCCTAAAGATGATTGAGTGGATAGAGAAACTCACAGGTCTAGGAATGGTCCTAGAGGATAACTTGTGTGTGGACATTGTGCTTCAGTCCCTACCAGATTCCTTTTCACAGTTCATAATGAACTTTAATATGAACAAGCTTGAGGTGACTCTCCCAGAGCTCCTCAATATGTTGAGGGAGGCAGAGAGTACTATTAAGAAAGAGAAGCCAGTTCTCTACACTAGTGAGACCAGAAAGAAAAGGAAAGCAGAAAGGTCCCTTAAGAAGGGAAAGGGCAAGGGCAAACAAGGTAAAGCAAAGGTTGCTAAGAAAGACCCAACAAAGGACAAAGGCCAGTGCTTCCACTGTGGTAAAGATGGGCACTGGAAGAGAAACTGCAAAGAGTACCTTGCAGAAAGGGCGAAACAAAAGCTTGATGAAGCTTCAGGTACATTCATGATCGGTCTCCATTTGTCAGACTCTTATGATAACACATGGGTATTAGATACCGGTAGTGCTTATCATATATGTAATTCGTTGCAGGTTCTGGCAAGGCCTAGGAGACTAGAGAGAGGCGAGATGGACCTCAAGATGGGTAATGGAGCAAAAGTTGCTGTTTTAGCTGTTGGCGAGGTCGCCCTACATCTGCCTAGTGGAGCTTTTATTGCATTAGATGCATGTTATTTTGTTCCTTCTATTATCAAAAACATTATCTCCATTTCATGTTTAACAGTTAGTGGATATAAATTTGTTTTTGAGAACAATGGTTGTTCGATATTATTAGATGATAAGATCATCACGAAAGGAACATTGCATAATGGTTTATTTATGTTAGACACCACTCCACATATCATGAATATAAATATGTCCAAAAGGAAACGAGATGAGTTGAACAGTGCATACCTGTGGCATTGTAGGCTAGGTCACATCCATGAAAGAAGGATTCAAAAGTTGCTAAATGATGGATATCTAGATCCATTCGACTATGTGTCATATGCAACTTGTGAGCCTTGCATTCGTGGAAAACTGACCAACTCTCCATTTAGTGGAACTGGAGAGAGAGCCACTGAGTTGTTGGAACTCATACATAGTGATGTATGTGGACCCATGTCAACTCATGCCATTGGAGGTTACTCCTACTTCATTACATTTACTGATGATTTCTCAAGGTATGGATATGTGTACTTAATGAAGTACAAGTCCGAGGCCTTTGAGAAATTCAGAGAGTATAAGAATGAGGTGGAGAACCAGACTGGAAAGAGTATCAAAACTCTTCGATCAGATCGAGGAGGTGAGTACTTAAGTACAGAGTTTACTCACTTCCTCAAGGACCATGGGATATTATCCCAATGGACACCTCCTTATACACCTCAGCTCAATGGTGTCTCTGAAAGGAGAAATCGTACATTATTAGATATGGTACGGTCCATGATGAGTTTCGCTGACCTACCCATCTCATTCTGGGGATATGCCCTAGAAACCGCAGCTTACCTTCTGAACAGAGTTCCAACTAAGTCGGTGGTGTCTACACCATATGAGATATGGAAAGGGAAGAAGCCTGATCTTAAAGTAGTTAAGATTTGGGGCTGCTCTGCCCATGTTAAAAGACACAACCCCGATAAGTTAGAATCAAGGACAGGGCGATGTAAATTTGTGGGATACCCCAAGGAAACTTGTGGGTATTACTTCTATCATCTCGAGGACCAAAAGGTCTTTGTAGCTAAGAGAGCAGTGTTCCTTGAGAAGGAACACATTCTTGACGGAGACAGTGGGAGAATGATAGAATTGAGCGAGGTTAGAGAACCAAGCTCAAGCACCACTCTACAGCCCGAGTCTGTTCAGGTATCTAATACACAAGTTTCAACTTTACGCAGGTCTGATAGAGTATCCCATCCTCCTGAGAGATATGTGGGACATATTAGAGCAGAGGATGTAGAGGATATTGATCCTCAGACCTACGAGGAGGCTATTATGAGTATAGACTCCGGGAAGTGGAAAGAAGCCATGAATTCTGAGATGGATTCTATGTACTCCAATAAGGTTTGGAACCTAGTTGATGCACCCGAAGGTATTGTACCCATCGGTTGCAAGTGGATCTTTAAGAAAAAGATCGGAGTAGATGGAAAGATAGAGACCTATAAAGCAAGGCTAGTGGCTAAGGGGTATCGTCAAAGGCAAGGTGTTGACTACGACGAAACTTTCTCACCCGTAGCAATGCTAAAATCCATCAGAATTCTATTGGCTATTGCAGCACACTATGATTATGAGATCTGGCAGATGGATGTGAAAACCGCATTCCTCAACGGGAACCTGGAGGAGGAGGTATATATGATGCAACCTGAGGGATTCGTGTCCAAGAACTGCCCAGATAAGGTGTGTAGGTTGCTTAGATCCATTTATGGACTAAAGCAAGCTTCCCGAAGTTGGAACATAAGATTTGATGAGGCAATCAGATCTTATGACTTCGTTAAGAACGAAGATGAGCCTTGTGTATACAGAAAGGTAAGTGGGAGCGCTATTAGCTTTTTGGTGTTATATGTGGATGACATCCTCATCATTGGGAATGACATAGGAATGCTATCCACAATAAAGGCTTGGTTATCTAGACACTTCTCCATGAAGGACTTAGGAGAAGCATCTTATATCTTGGGGATTAGAATCTATAGAGATAGATCCAAAAGGATGCTTGGCTTGTCCCAGTCCAGGTACATAGAAACTATTGTCAAAAGGTTTGGCATGGAAAATTCCAAAAGAGGTCTCATACCGATGAGACATGGGATATCGCTTTCTACGAGTATGTCCCCAAAGACTCCAGAAGAAAGGGCGAACATGGATATGATACCTTATGCCTCAGCAATAGGGTCTATCATGTATGCCATGCTATGTACTAGGCCTGATATAGCGCATGCTCTGAGTGTCACGAGCAGGTATCAGGCGGATCCAGGCTTGGAGCACTGGAAAGCAGTAAAGTGTATCCTTAAGTACTTGAGAAGGACTAAGGATCTTTTACTAGTATATGGAGGTAATAGCCTTAAGGTTGAAGGCTACACTGACTCAAGTTTTCAGTCTGATGTCGATGATAGCAAGTCGAATTCAGGGTATGTGTACACCTTGAATGGAGGAGCAGTGTGCTGGAAGAGTTCCAAGCAAGATACCACTGCTGACTCGACCACAGAGGCGGAGTACATTGCTGCATCAGATGCAGCAAAGGAGGGAGTCTGGGTGAAGAAGTTCATCACAGATTTGGGAGTCGATACAGATAGCGACAAGTCGACTTACTTATATTGCGACAACTATGGGGTGATTACTCAAATAAGGGAACCCGGGTCTCATCAGAAGTGTTCTGAGGAGGTTCCAGCTTATAAGAGAGATCGTAACCCGAGGAGATGTAGCAGTGGAAAGAGTTCCATCCGAAGATAACATTGCAGATCCACTAACAAAGCCATTGTCTCAGATTGTCTTTGAGCGTCACAGGGGTCTGATGGGGATCAGACACATAGGTGATTGGCTTTAGGTCAAGTGGGAGATTGCTAGTCATAAGTGCCCAGCAAGCCAATCACGTGAGTGATGGCACGTGTGACTTGATACAGAATCTTTTTGCTTATTATATTTTGGCGTATATCACTTCATAACTATTGCATAAATGCATATATATTGTGATGTCCTTGGATTTGTGCAATGGGAATCGGATCGTGATGAGATCACGATAATGAGATCGATTCACCTTTAAACACATATCCTAAATAATCCCGGTCATAGGTTACTCGAGAGGGACATCGTGATAACCGGATAGACTGGTGTGCTGTATACCCGTCCATATGATGGATGCAGCTGGTCTCATAGCTGCTCGTGTAGGGACACTAGGGATACAGTACAGGTGCTCATTGGAGAATGAGTTCACTGATTGATCCGCTTACGGAATGCTGGATGGTTGATGATGCCTTATTGTCAGACAACGATTCCGTAGTCCTAGTGGTGTATCTGGTTCTTAGACTTGAGACACCAAGGATGTCCTGTATGAGTGCTCCACTCTTTGATACCAGACTTATAGGTTTGGCTGTTCCCAGATCTAGTACAGCTGGTCATTGGGAGTGGTAGTCGACCTTACGAGGGCTATTGAGTGTCGATAGAGGATCATCCACTCTCGGTATCATGAGAGGAATATCCCATGTGTTCTTGCTCAGACAAATCCCTGGCCAGGGTCATTCGGGTTGAGAGAGAAAGAGTTCTCCGGGAGAATCCGATTAGAGCGAGACTCGAGTAGAAACCGTATGGGTCTGACAGCACCATGCTCGATATACGGTCTCTGGGATATTAGATGGATGAGGGACTATAGGTACATGGTAACTGAGGACAGACAGGTCCAATGGATTGGATTCCCCTGTATCGTCTGGGGACTACGGCGTAGTGGCCTAGTACTTCCGTAGTCGATGAGTCGAGTGAATTATTACAGAGATAATAATTCACTTAGTTAGAAAGGGTTCTGACAGGTATGACTCACGGCCAGCTCGATATTGGGCCTAGAGGGTCACACACATATGGTAGGCATTGCGATGAGTAGAGGTTCGGATATGAGATATCCGACGGAGCCCTTGTCTTATTGGATGCAGATCCAATACCCACTAGGGAAAGGACCCATTAGGGTTTTGACACGGGATCTCTATAAATAGGAGGGATTCACAGCCTCATAGGCTAGAGTCTTTGCTTGCCCTTCCTATTCTCCTCTCCCTCTCCACCTCAGAGAAGGCCTGGAGTTTTGAGGAGCATCGTCGCAACCCTGCTGTGTGGATCACCGCTAGAGAGGAGGACGCTTGACCTCCTTCACCCTCTCCTAAGGATCTGCAAGGAAACAGGGATATACGATCTCCCTAGGTAACACAATCTCTATACGCAGTTTTGTGTTTTGCGGATTTTTGCGCACCAATCTTCGCACGACGACAAACATCTTTTTGGGAATCGGGGATTTTGTTTTCTTGTTCTTCCGCTGCGCATATGATGTCGCCCCCTATGATTTCCCAACAAGTGCATCAACCAATTTCGGATGCTTCTCGACAAGGCGAAGAAGGAGTTTAGGGGAAGTAGTCGTTGAGGCGGTGCTCCGAGAACCCGTGGTAGGAGATGGCATGGTCGGCGCCCTTGTTGGTGACAATAAAGGGCAGGGCACCAGTCTTCAAGAAGCGGTGAAGCTACTCATCGATCCGAGAGGATGAGGGCATAGACGTGTCGCTGTAGCAAGGGAAGACAACTACCATTCGCTAGAGAAGTGCTGTAATCGAAAACAACCACCTTTGGAAAAGTAATGGTGGGAATTGCCTCCTGCGATCCTATTGAATCTTGAATTTTGATGATGAAATCAATTGATAGTGTTTATGATTTAATCTACGTTTTAAGTGACACAAGAAGCTTCGATCAGGAAGAGACAATTAAAGCAGGAAGAATCATGTTCGGCCGGAAAGAAACATGTTAGAAGATTGGAAGTTGAGCCGAAGGATCGGTCGACGTATCAGTAGAAGACTTCGGGCCATGAGTTCGGGCATCAAGCTAAGAAGAGCAGAAATTATACTAAGGAAATCGGAGTTGTAGAGGTCAACTGGCCGATTAGGCAATAGGTCGTAAGAGAGGACAATGCATCGAAGAATCGGATGAAGCGTCGATAAACTAATGACATGCCGAACAATATTTGATTAGCTTAGTAATAATTATCTAGATCAAAGTAGGTTTTAAATGTGTAGGATTAACTATGATAGCGATCAAGGCATAAAGTAAAATAAAGTCCTGGAGTCAAGAATGAGATTTCATTGGAAGTTCAAGAGTTCGTCAGAAGTTCGGATGTTCATCGAAAGTTCTATCGGAATTAACCGAGAAGTCTAGGAGCTTACTAGAGAAGCTCGTCGGAACTTGCCAAGAAGATCATCATGAAGTCCAAGAGCTTACCGAGAGTCTATTGGAACATTGTCAAGAGATTGTTAGAAGTTCGCCGGAAGCTCACCGGAAGAAACCGGACTTATTAAGCTTAGTATATGCCTTAAATTTCATAGTTAGCACATAATTGGGTTAGAATTGGGCTAACTCAATTATGGACCAATTGAGCCCAAGGTTAGGTTGTGTTGGGCCAAGTGAAAGGCCTAAATAGTGACCCAATAGGTGAAACCATCGTGGCACAATCTCTAAGACTGTGTCAGGCAGTGGTACCATCGGTCTGGGTAGTGGTACTATCCAAACTCAGTCTCCGAGACTATCAGGCGATGGTACCGCTAGTTTAGGTGGTGGTACCACCCAAACACAGTCTCCCAAGTGATGGTGCCACCAGACTGGGAGGTGGTACTACGTAGTGTCAGTGCTGCAAATGGTGGTCCTGCCCAACACAAGCGGTGGTACCGCCAGGACCTGAAAAACCTTGGATGAGATCTTTTTAGGCTCCAAGTTTGAATCCACTTGAGGCCTATTAATACCCCTCTCATTCCTGGTTAATACACACAAGAATTGAGAGTGAAAAAGAAAGAAAACACTATTGTAATATTATGTGAACTCCTCTCAAACTCCAAGTGTTAGAGAAGCTTAAGAGAGGAGGTTATGGGGTTATAAAGGTTCTCTCCTGAACCTGTCAAAAAGAGAATTAAGTTGTAAGGGTAGTTGATCTTTGCCCATTAAAGGAAGATCGTTAGTGGATGCCGATGGCCTTGATGGAAGAGGAATCAGCGGAGTGAATATAGGTCACGACGACCGAACCACTATAAAACTCGATTTGCATTTCATTTTGAGCAATTTACCTTTACTATAAACTGCTTTACCATCTAACTGATTTCACTACACTCCCATACTCTTTCAAGTTAATATATTTATGAAATAGTTTTCGTCGGAATTGGGTTTTTATTGTACGAAGATTTTTAAATCAAAGTAATTTTTTTACTGTACTAATTCCCCCCCACCCACTACCGACTCATTCCTAATAGTTGGTTTCAGAGCCACGTTATTTCTCATTTGGTTTAACACCCATGAGAAATGGTTTTTTTCGGCTTTCAAGAGGGACTTTCTATCATTCGTCCTCCCATGTTCAATGGGACGAATTACACTTATTGGAAAACTCAAATGAGAGTTTTCTTGCTTTCAATGGATTTGAATTTATGGAGTATTATGGAAAATGACTTTCAAAATTTTTCTTCTCCAATAAACGAATGGAATGATTTTGAGAAAATTTTTTTTCTTTGAATGCTAGAGCTATGAACGCTCTATTTTGTTCTTTGAGCAAAAATGAGTTTAATCGTATTTCTATTTGTGAAACGGTTTTCGATATTTGGCATAAACTTGAAATCATACATGAAGGCACTAGTAAAGTTTAAGATTCGAAAATCAACGTTTTGATGCATGATTTTGAATTATTTCGGATGAAACCAAGTGAGACTATTGGAGACATGTACACCCGGTTTACAGATGTCGTCAATGGTCTAAAATTCTTGGTAAAAGATTTTCTAACTTTGAACTCATTAACAAAATATTGAGATCCCTTCCAAAGAGTTGGGACTCTAAAGTAACGGTCATTCAAGAGGTCAAGAATTTGAACTATTTTTCAATTGAAGGACTTATTGGGTCATTGATGACCTACGAAATGAGATGTATGACACATAATGAATATGAGAACTACCTTCCAAAGAACATGAAGGATTTGATACTTAGACCTCAAGAAGACCACTCAAGCGAAAGCTCAAGTGATGATGACTTTGAAATTTTAATAATAAATCTTAGAAAGTTCATGAAACAAGAATCAAAAAATAAAAAAAAACTTAAAAAAAACACAACTACTTACTATGAATGTAAAAAGCTGGGTCACTCCAAAGATGAGTACATAAAACTGAAGAAGAATGTGTCAAATGATGAATCGAGCATATCCGAAGACAAGGAGCAAACCGATAAAGACGAAGTGGGGAACTTCGCTTTGGTGACTCTCGACAATGAGGTAAACAACTCAAACAAAACTCTTTTACTTTATTTTAAAATCACATGATGCTTTTTCATGAGTTATTTTTAAGTTAGTTAGTAAATAAAAAAAATTAGGATCATGCTAGTAATTTTGAAATTTATAATTACATATTTTATGAAAATATAACAAAATGTTAATCTCATACTTGTAGACCTAGTAAGATTAATCTTATGTATATGTTTAAGAAGCAATAATCGTGTATCATGTTGATTTCTATATTACTTGTCGATTTTGATTAAAGATGTTTTATGTTCAATGAAACCATGCTTGATGTTTTAATGAAAATTAAAAATTTTGATACAATGCTTGATGATTTTATTCTATGCATGAGATTTTGAACTTATACATGATGATGCATGGCTTTTGTCCGGAAGGCTTGATGATTTTTGTTTTTGGTTTTTGATTTTAATGAATGATGCATGGATTTGGTATAAAATTTGGGCATGCTTCTAAGAAATCAATCATATGAATTGAAACACTAAAAAGAGGAAAGCTTTCTCCTTGAAAATTTTTTTTTTCTCTACTTTATCGATTTTTTAAAAAGAGATTAATGAATCTATTTATGTTACTTTTAATGAATCTCTTGAAAAGTGTTTTCGATGATTTAACGATTTGATGAATAAGAAACAGTTTGATTTAATTAAACGAGAACTAGGAATGTTAAATCTTCCGAATGTATGAATTTCTTTTTCGGATTTCTTGATTCTTCATAATTTGGATTTTCTTTTTAAATCGAGATCATCTTTCTATTTGCAAGAGAAGAGCCTTGATTCATAGATTTTTGGATTAATGACTTAATTATCCTTCTTTCTTCTATTTACAAGAAAATGGATTTGATTTTGTATGGACATCTTGATTTTTCTCTTTGCTCAAATAAAAGCTTGATTCAATTAAACTCTTTTATTATGGATTTGACTTAGTTCAAATCTTTTCATGAATTTGGTATTTGATTTTCTTTTGGAGAATAAATTTCTCCCTTACTCTTCTTCCTCTTCTTCTTATCTTTTTATGACAAAGGAAGAAAGAAATTTGCTAAGACTAACCAAAAATCTCTTAAGCAAAAATGCTAGCTTCTCATTTTTTATGTAAAGTTTTTGTTTAACTTCTCATTTTTGCTAGCTTGGATAAATTGGTATAAAACTTACTTGACATGCTTTCAAACACTTACATTGTTGAATGATTCTCCTTTTTTAGATGAAAGAAAGAGAAAAAATAAATGATGAATGTTTGATATCATGATCAAATTGTTGATTTAATGCATGAAGTGATAAATGCTTAAAAATATTGATTTAATATTTAATATCATGAATGCTTTAGTATCATATATGATATGCCTATAGTAATTATTTATTTTTGGTATCATGCATGAAGTAAGGATAAAATGTAAGGTTTAGAATTGTGCATGTTTTAATTTGAAACTATATTGATGCACAAACATATTTAATTAAAAATAATAATTTATCTTTGTCATGATGTGAAAATTGATATAAAAGAAAAAGAATTATAAAATTATATTCTTTCCTTCTTTTTGACAATAACAAAGGGGGAGATAAATTTATTGGCTTGCACATTTCAAAGATAGAAAAACTTGCTTGCTTGCTTGCAGAAGTAAAAATTACAAATGTACACATCGGAAAGAGAGGCAAAACTTATTAGTTTGCTCATCTCAAAAGATGCAAAATTTTACCAATCTTTATATATAAAAAACTTGCTAGCTTTTATATTCTAAACTTGTTATTTACTATCTTGCATTCTTTTTCAAAAACTTGCTAGTTTGAATATCGTAAAGAAAAGCAAACATACTAACTTGCATATCTAGCAAAATTTATAAACTTACAAAACTAAAAATCGTTGCTAGCTTGTATGTTGTAAAATGATATAAAAATTTTTCTAGGTTACGCTTTATCAAGGAAGCAAAAAATTATACTTCTCAAAAGAGAAGCAAGAAATACTAGCTTGCAAACTCAAGAGAAGTAAAAGTGCTATCTTGCCTATCTCAAGAAACAAAATTTGTAAACTTGCACAACTCAAAATTATTGTTAGCTCGTATGTTGTAAAACTTGCATATCTCAAATACTTGAAAGTTGAACTTCTCCTTTTTATTGATGACAAATGGGGAGAAGATATGATGATATGATAATCATGTATGGGATGATATACTTGGATATTTTGATTATGCATTATTTTATGATGATATGTTGCTTGGATTTTTAAATCCAAGAGTTCTATCAATATGGCATATTGATTAGAGAAGTGAAGGTTAACTCTATCATCAATTGGTTGTCATCATAAAAAAGGAGGAGATTGTTGAATCTCGAATTTTGATGATGAAACCAATTGATAGTGTTTATGATTTGATCTACGTTTTGAGTGATGCAAGAAGCTTCGATCAGGAAGAGATAATTAAAGCAGGAAGAATAATATTGGGCCGAAGAGAAACATATAAGAAGATTGGACGTCGAGCCGAAAGATTAGTCGACGTATCGGTAGAAGACTTCGGGCCATGAGTTCGGGCATCGAGCCAAGAAGAGTGAAAATTATGCTAAGGAAATCAAAGTTACGGAGGTCAATTGACCTATTGGGCAATAGGCCACAAAAGAGGAAGATGCGCTAAAGAATCGGATGAAGCGTCGATGAACTAATGATATAATAGACAATATTTGATTAGCTTAGTAATAATTATCTAGATGGAAGTAGGTTTTAAGTGTGTAGGATTAAATACGATAGCAATCAAGGCATAAAGCAAAATGAAGTCTTGGAGTCAAGAACGAGATTTCGTTGGGAGTTCAAGAATTCATCGGAAGTTCTGTCGGAATTGACCAAGAAGTTCAGAAGCTTGTTAGAAAAGCTCGTTGGAACTCGCCAAGAAGATCGTTGTGAAATCCAGGAGCTTGCTAGGAGTCCGCTGGAATATTGTCGAGTGATCGTTAGAAGTTCGCCGGAAGATCACTGAAAGCTCGCCTGTAGAAATTGGACTTATTTAGCTTAGTGTATACCTTAAATTTCGTAGTTAGCACATAATTGGATTGAAATTAGACCAACTCAATTATGGGACAATTGAACCTAAGTTTAGGCTGTGTTGGGCCAAGTGAAAGACCCAAATAATGACTCAATAGGTGGAACTATCATGGCACAGTCTCTGAGACTATGTCAGGCGATGGTACCACCCAGACTCAATCTCTGAGACTGTCATGTAGTGGTACCACTAGTTTGGGCAGTGGTACCACCTGTGTCCACCGCCCAGACATAATCTCCCAAGCGGTGGTTCCACTAGACTGGACGATGGTACCACCCAGTGTTAGTGCTGTAGGCGGTGGTACCACTAAGACCCGGAAAACCCGAGATGAGATATTTTTAGACTCCAAGTTTAAATTTACTTGAGGCTTATAAATACCCCTCTCATCTCTAGTTAACACACTTCTTGAGAGTGAAAAAGAAAGAAAATACTATTGTAATCTTGTGTGAAAAACTCTAAATATTAGAGAAGCTTAAGAGAGGAGGTTATGGGAGTTGTAATAGTTCTCTCCTGAACCTGTCAAAAAAAGAATCAAGTTATAAGGGTAGTTGATCTTTGCTCATTGAAAGAACATCGTTAGTAGATGTCGGTGGCCTTGACAAAAGAGAAATCGACGGATTGGATGTAGGACACGACGATCGAATCACTATAAAACTCTATTTGCATTTTGTTTTGAGCAATTTACCTTTATTACAAACTGCTTTATCTTTTAATTGCTTTCAGTACACTCTCATACTCTTTGAAGTTAATATCTTTATGAAATAATTTTCGTCGAAATCGGATTTTTATCGTACGAAGATTCTCAAACCAAAATAATTTTTTCACTACACTAATTCACCCCTCCATCTCTTTTAATGCCGACTTGTTCCTAATATATCCGACTATAGGAGTAGGCTATCGAAGCAAGTGGAAGCTGCCGGCTTAGGTAAGAGAAGAGAAGACGCCAATAGGGAGGAGAAAACTGGCAGCAGGGTGACGTCGAAAAGCGAGAAAGAGTTTCTTACGAATTGACTGCGTGCTCTGCAAGTTTGGGTTCTGTTTCTTCCATGCAAGCTTCCAACAATTCTCGGGCTACGTCACAATGGATGAGCAGAAGCATAGGACTCTTTTCTACCACTTTGCCAAAGCAAAGATGGATCCATCCTCAAAGCCTCTGGTTCTTTAGTTGAATGGAGTTGCAGTGAATCACGGTAGAGAAGAGAAAGAGAGGGTGCTATAGTAATAGCGATGGCCGTAAGATTAGAGTTGTTGACACTGAGAAAATCTTTCTAAGACAAGTATAACTCTAATATCATATTAGAAATGAAATGAAGAATATGTTATTTATGTTTAATATGATATTCCGTATATATATAAGGAAAGATTTTTCTTAGTAGAACTACGATATTTCCTCATGTAATTAAAAAAATCTTAACTGTTATTCAGAAAAATCTTAACAGCTATCAAAATCCACCTCATTAACGATGATCTCCCCACAACAAGTTGGTGGTCATTGATTAGCATAAAGCAAGGCATTATATAGACAACAAACATCCACCATCCACCATGTTGGGGCAGCAAACTCGGTAATGAAACGTAACCTTCTCGAGCAGCTCATGCATCTGCTTTCACCTTTATCACCGTGCATGCAGTACCTACTTTGGATCTTCTTTTACAAGGCAATCACGAAAGAAAGACAACTGAGGCGAAATAATAGTAAGATTAAATCCCAAATGTCTGCAGTACAAGATTCCATTTGATGTTGGGAATACTCGCCCCGTTCGTGGAGCTTCAATATTCGTGCAGTGGAAATCTCGAGCACCATCAACGATGGCGACACGTCAGTGGTCGCGCAAGCGTTGCGTGTTTAGAGAGAGAGAGAGAGGGAGACGACGTGACGTCAGTCTCTAATCTCTCGCTGTGGGGCATGGTAACATCTCACACGCTGTTCTGCGCGTGCAAGCGCTATCACACACGCGCGCCTGCATGAGGAATGGGCCCCGCTCCAGCAAGACGACAAAAATCCCCCCGTGCTCTAGACTTCGCTTATCTCCCTCCCTCCGCGTGCCCGCACATGGCGTCCTTGTGCTCCTCTCTCTCTCTCTCTCTCTCTCTCTCTCTCTATAAACTCCTCTCCTCTCCGTCGTTAAGCCATACGTCTCTTCTCTCCTCCTCGACCACATCGCTCTCCAATAATGCTCCCCCTAATGGACAGGCCACGGCTACCGGTGGCGCGACGTCAGCGCGAAGCCTCCGCCGGTCGTAATGGAGCGTTGCGCAACGCAGGACGTCGCGTGATCCGTGGAGGGAGGGAGAGGCATGCCGTTGGCGTGTCGGTGAGGAGGAAGGTGAGAGAGTTGCAGAGGCTGGTGCCGGGCGGGAGACAGTTGCCAGCGGCGCAGCTTTTCCTGCACACCGCCGACTATATCTTCCACTTGAGCTTGAAAGTGCAGGTCCTGAGGGCTCTTTCCAAATTCTACATGCCGTGATATGATATATATATATATATATATATATATATATATATATATATATATATATATATATATATATATATATATATATATATATATATATACACACACACGCATCTAGCCATTACATGTATGCCTTTATTTCAAGTATATGTACTTCTCTTTGTGATTGGTAACTCTGTTCTTGAATAAATTTAATATGATATTAATATTTTATTGATGTTAATTTCTGAAAGTTCTTACATGTGTAGAATATGAGGCTTAATTTGTTGATATGTTATAACTCTACTCTCTTGAGGTTGTCAAGGACTGATCTGGTCTATTTTTTCGTTCTAATTCATGCATTAAATCCTAGGTTTCTGAGATGATGCGAGTGATATATGTAGGTAATCTCTTGTAGAGATGTTGCTTTTGGATCCATGTAGATATAGAATTTGGAGGATTAATGTGATATTTTATTGTTGTTTAGTTTATGCATCAGAATCCAAAGCCTGTTGTTTTAATGTCACTTAAGAGTGGATATCTTAGTGAATATTTATTTGTGTACAAATAAATCTTGAGATGTCAAGAAAGAGTACTATTCCTTCAAGTTTTCTTTTTTTTTTTTCTTCTTAAAATTCTGCCATAAGCCACTATTTCTTTTTCAATTTTATTGATTCCTTCTTTCAAAAATTTTGAATTTTGGGAAGAGAGTCTGAAAAACCAACTGGCGTTTCTTTTTTCGAACAACAATAATTACCTTTTATAAATTTATTTTTTTTTTCTTCTTATTGGTCATTTTGAATCATGAAAAGTGAGTCAGGATCAATAAAATCATCAATATATGTACTGCAATATCTTCTAATATATTCACTATTCTTTTAGCTTTTGCTATAGTTTTCAATTCGCATATAAATGTTCAGCAATAAAACACTTTGTATTTAGAGGCATAGTCCTCTTTATTTTATTTTATTTTTAATTTAACCATTTGTAAGACTTCAGATTGAAAACTATAAGCTGTTGTTACAAGGATGACCAAAGAATATACAAAATCCATATTTTTATCTTCCATGTTCTTACTAGTTAATTGGTGGTTGTAAATAGAATTTAGGCCTTGACATGATGGAATGACATTAATTATATCTTGATAAAATTTGCATGATCTTTGTTTTCTGGTAAATATATACAAAAGAAAAAACAAAGACATGTCCTATTAGATGCTTTTAGTAGAATAGTTCATTTAACATAATAGTTATGATCACTTGTTTTAAAAGATTTGAAGAAACTAGGAATAAATGCAGGAATTTGTATAGGTAATCTTATCATCAGCCTACTTTGATTAAAAGAATTAATCAAAGTTAATGAGAATGGTTCTCCAAGGTTATGTACCTAATATTAAGAATTAAGAAAGGACATATAATTAATTAATAGTAGAAAAGGGAGATAATGGAGAAAGCTTATAAGACAAGCTACAAATGCAACCAGATGGAACTAAGTTATATATAAATGTAATAAAAAGTTTTTGCTAGAATAATATAAAAAATTACAAAATATATTTCACAAAACTTTATTTGTCAGCAAATTGAAATGAGCATAAGAAGTCACCTAGAAAATTAGAGTTGTTGCCTATACTTAGCACAAATGGAATAATATATCTATGAATTTTATGATAAGATTACCAAAGACTATTAGCCAAAATGATATTGTTTTGTGTGATTATTTATGGATGATCTAACTAAGGCAACACATTTTCTCACTATTTAGGTTAATAGCCTTTTAAAAAATTGAAAAAATTATATGTTGATTATATTTTTATATCATGAGAATCTTAGCTACCTTAGTTGGTAAAAAACTATTGATAGTAGTTCTTTAGATCAAATCTCGTCTTAATCACTTGGTTTTTTTATTAAAAACAAAAGGTTGTTAGATTTTGCGGTATTATGTCACAAAGATTCGGATTTGTTCAAATCTTATTTTATTGATTTTAAAGGTTTTTGGGTTGAAATTTTATTCTCAGTGGAATTTACTTATACTAATAACTATAATAATAACTATGAAGCAAGTATTAAAAACATGACCTCATTTGTAGCTTAACATAAGAGGAAATGTAGACCGCTAATATGTTGGAACGATATTAGTGAAAGAAAATATTTAAAATTTGATATAATTATAAAATTATTGAAAGATCAAGTTGATTAAAGAACAGTTTTTTGTAATTCAATACAAATAATAGACTTATGTTGGTATAGTAAACATGATTTCAAATTTGATGTTGGAGAATATGTTTTCTTAAGTTATTCCAAACCAAGGTGTCATGAGATTACATATATTAGATGATGATTTGAGATTTTGGAATTGATTAAAAATATAGTTTAATGTAGTTGTTTTACCATTTTCTTTGACTAGAGTTCATAAAATTTAATTTTTTATTTAAATAAATTTTAGTTAGGATTTTAATCGTGTAATCTAACGAACACTACTACCGTTAGAGAAGGATTTGTCAAGTGAGGAATTACATTTATTTTATCGATAGAACATCATATTCAACTAATATGTAAACTAATCCTCCAACACATCAATCAATCATATAGCACATTGATCAATCTTCCGGTATGTCAATTAATCTTTCGCCTCAATGTCTAAACTCTTGATCAAAATAGGGCTTTTGTTTGATCCTTTGATTTGACATTTGATTCTTTAGCTTGACAATTGATCGTTTCACCTTTACTTGAAGAATCTTTGATATCACTTGTCTAAGAAACAAAACTAACATAAGGTTAGTTTATCAAATTCATCAATTAATTTTATCAATAAGATTGACTTAAAATGATATAACATATTCTTAATAATGCAACATCTTAAATTAAATCGAAAAAGTAACTTAAAAATGTACGTGGATAGATAATTCGTACAAGTAATTATGTTAAGGACATAATTATTGTAGTGAGAAATTATAAAAATAAAATTTGAATCCTTTGCGTTTTGACCTAGTATTATCATAAAGAACTGATTGAACATCAAAATAATTAGCAACACAAGTTAAACCAAACTTTGAATATCTCCTCCATGTTGGTAGTAACAGCTTCTCACCTTTTGTGGAAAGAAAATGGCTCCTTTTAATAAACTAAGTAAAAAAAAAAAAAGTCAATTTGGATCGTGGAAGAAAGCAATCTTGAATTGATGCGTTTGTAATCTGATCAGTGTTTTGAGTGACGCATGAAGCTTTAATCAAGGAGAGACAATTAAAGTAGAAAAAATCATGTTGGGCCGGAATGGAATATGTTAGAAGATTGGACGTCGAACCGGAGGATCGGTCGATCTATCGGCAGAAGGCTTCGGGCCATTAGTTCGGGAATCGAGCTAAGAAAAGTAGAAATTGCATCAAGAAAATCAAAGTTGCGGAGGTCAACTAGCCGATTGGGCAATAGGCCGCAAGAGAGGACGATGCGTTGATGAACCAATGATATGCCGGACAATATTTGATTCAAGCTTTGTAATAATTATCTAGATTGAAGTAGGTTTTAGGTGTAATTGGGTTAGAATTGGGCAAACTCAATTAGTGGCTAATTAGGCCCAAGTTTAGGCTATGTTGGGCCAAGTGAATGACCCAACAGATGGAACCGTTGGTGGCATAGTCTCCGAGATTGTGTTAGGCGGTGGTACCGCTGTCTCCGAGATTGTCAAGCGATGGTACCGCCAGTTTAGGTGATGGTACCGCCAATTTGTGTTAGGAACGGGGTCGGCGCTAAGAGGGGGGTTGAATTAATGCAGTGGTAAAATCACGTCTTCAAAAACGTTTCGTTTCGATAAAACTGGTTTCGTAAAGATGTTAACTTGAAATTATACGGAAACGTAGTGAAGGAGAAATTCAGTTTGCAATAAGGTAAATAGCAAGAAGTAAATGTAAACCAGATTTTAAAGTGGTTCGATCGTCGTGACCTACATCTGCTTCGTCGATTCCTCTTCCGTTGAGGCCACCGGCATCCACTATCGTTCTTTTTTTATAGGCGAAGATCAACCTCCTTCTTACACCCCTCTTCTCCTTTTACCGGGTTTAGGAGACAACCCTTACAAGTACTCATTCCTCTCTAAACAGAATTCTAAACTTAAAATATAGAGGAGAGGATTTCTCTTATGATTGCAACAGCGTTTTCTCACTTTTAATCTCTCTATGCTTATGTATGTTAACCAGGGATGAGAAGGGTATTTATAGGCTTCAAGTTGATTCAAACTTGAAGCGTAAAAACATCTTATCCCGGGTTTCCTAGGTCCGGGCGGTACCATCGCCTAGTCTGGTGGTACCACCACCCAGACTGACGATACCACCGCCTGACATAGTCTCGGAGACTATGCCATGATGTTGTCATCTCTTGGGGCACTGTTTGGGCCTCTCATTGGGCCCGATACAGTACTTACATGGGCCCAACTGGCCCCTTATTGGGTTGGCCCAAATCCAAACTCAACTACGTGCTAACTACGATTTCTAAGACATATTCTAAGCAAAACAAGTCTGTAAGTCTAGTTTCTTCCAGCGAGCTTCCGGCGATCTTCCGACGAACTTCCGACGATCTCTCGACAATGTTCCAACAGACTCTCAACAAGCTCCTGGACTTCACGACGATCTTCTTGGTGAGTTCCGATGAGCTTATTCCGGCAAGCTCCTGGACTTCTCTACTAGTTCCTGTAGAACTTTCGACGAATGTCTGGACTTCCGACGAACTCTCGAACTCTCAACGAAATCACATCTTTGACTCTAGGACTTCATTTTGCTTTATGCCTTGTTATCATAGTTAATCTTATATATGTAAAATACACTTCAATCTAAACAATTAATACTAAGCATTAATAATGTTGTTCGGCATGTCATTGGTCCCTCGACGCTTCGTCTAATTCTTGGGCGTATCGTCCTCTCTTGCGGCCTATTGCCCAACCGGCCAGTTGACTCTATAACTCCAATATCCTTAGCGCAATATCCGTTCTTCTTGGCCCGATACCCGAATCCATGGCCCGAAGCCTTCTATCAATACGTCGATCGATCCTATGGCCCGACGTCCAATCTTCTGACATATTTTCCTTCGGCCCAACATGATTCTTCTTGCTTTAATTGTCTCATCTGGATCGAAGCATCCTGCGTCACTCAAAATGCAAATCAAATCATAAACACTTATGAATTTGTTTCATTATCAAAATCTGAGATTCAACAATCTCCCCCTTTTTGATGATGACAACTAATTGATGATGGAGTTAACCTTAACTCCCCCTATCAATATGTCATATTGATAGAACCTAGAATTCAAGCTGAATTTAAGTTATTTCAAATTTCATCATGTATAATATAATCATACGCAACACGTCATCATGCATAACATGATCATACTTCTCCCCCTTTGTCATCAACAAAAAGGAAAAGTTCCAACTATCAAGTGTTTGTGATATAAGTTCAAATCATTGCATGAAAAATATAATATCAAGTTTTATCATCATGCAATTTATAAGCTAGAAAATTTAGCAAGTGTTACATCATACAAGCTATCAAGTTTTAGATATGCAAAGTAATAAGATAGCAAGTTTACAACATACAAGCTAACAAAAATTTCGAAAGCCAATGCAAGATAGCGATGTTCAAGATAGCAAGCTCTTTCTTCTCTTTTGAGAAGTGCCATTTTTGCTTCCTTTGCAAAGTGCAAGCTAACAAAATTTTATAACATTTTAAAACATGCAAGCTAGTAATTTTGAGATGTTCAAGAAAGCAACTCTTGCTTCTTGAAATATAAGTTTTGCTAGATGTGCAAGTTAATATTTTTTGCTTCTTGAGATAGGCAAGATAGCACTTCTTAGTAATGTTCAAGATAGCAAGTTCTACATAAAGTACGTTTGCATCTTCTCTTTGGATTTGCAAGCATGCAAACAAGTTTTTGTATCTTCTTGACTTGTGCAAGTTAGCTAGCAAGCTAGCTATCTCCCCCTTTGTCATTCTTAAAAAGAAGTGAAGAATACAATTTTGTATCTCTTTTTCCCTTTACAATAATTTTCAAAGCATGACAAAAGTAAAGTATCAACCTTATTTCAGTATGTTTGTGCATCATTATGGTTTCAACTTGAAATATGTACAATTTTAAAATCTTACATTTTATTTTTCATGCATAATACCAAAAATAAATCAATCATCACTACAACTCATTATGCATATTATTAAAATATAAAATCATCAAACATGATATAAATATTTATTTTCAAAATATTCATCATTATTTTGAGCATATCATACATGATACTAAGACATTCATAGTACATCATTGTAGCAACAAATCATAGTATTTCAAATCATGATGATATTTAAATATCATTAGATCCTATCATGCATGATCATAACTTCTCATTTGTATAATATCATGAGTATTGCATGATTTCATATCATCATATGAAAATTAACAATAAAAATTGGTGATGAGATATATAAATCATGAAAACAAATTGTGAATAATAAGAGACATATTATTATTCTTTTTAGATAACTTAAATAGCAAAAAGAACGAATCATAGTAAACAATCTTGATTTATAAAAAGAATTCTCAAGTTATAATTCCAAAAAATCAAGAGAAACCATGATTCATTTTAACAAATCTCCTCTTAAATAAAATGACAAAAATAATTCTTAGGAGATCATGAAAAATCTTGATTCATAAAAGATTTTCAAGTTATAATCAATTCATGAATACCGAAGGAACGATTCATTTGGATAATTTTTCTCTTTAGTAAATGACAAAAAGAAGCATAGGAGATCAAAAACCAAGATCTTGATTTATGCATAACAAATCTTAAGTTATAAATCTCAAAAAATTAAGATAAAGCTCATTCAAATTCAAATCATCAACTCAAAATCATTTTCAAGAGATTCAAAAATAACAAACATATTCATTGATATCCCCCTTTTTTTTTTAAGATCAATAAAGTAGAGATTGAGAAATTCTTTAAGAAAAATATTTTCCTTCCCCCTTTTTTATTTGGTTTATTTCACACAAGCATGCCCAAGTTTTTATACTAAGTTAAAGCATACATCAACGTTTAGGATTGAAAAATAAATTTCGTCATAAAAACCATTAATCTTGCTTATTATCAAAAAAGTCACTTTTATTACTGTGAAAATCAATAATCCATAAATCTCAAGAATCATTATGCATAATTTTGAAATAGAAACTCATTAAGCATAATCATTATGCATTAAATTATCAAGCATGATTTCATTAATAATGAAGCATTTATAATCACAAGGAATACAAAAATCATCGAGATACACGTTATTACTTCTTAAACACATATAGCATGGTTTTCTAAGGTATTTTTAATCAAAATCATTTTGTTTGTTTGTCACAAAACATGCAATTTTCATAATCACTAGAAAGGTAAGCATGATCCCATTTTTTACATTTTCATTACATTATTAAACATGTAATTTAAAAAAAATCCAAAACTAAATTAAAAATAACTTAAGAAAGCATTAGGTAATTTCAAAATAAACTAAAGGCATTTTGATTACCTCGTCGTCGAAAGCCGTTAAAGCGTAGTTTGTCACCTCGCCTTTGTTGATTTTCTCCTCGTCTTCGGATGAGCTTGATTCGTCCAAGATTGCTTCCTTCTTCTTGCATTTATAGCAAGTAGTTGCGTACTTTTTGTTCATTAATTTTTGTTTCATTAACTTTTTAAATTTCATGAGTAGTTCAAGTTCATCATCACTTGAGCTTATGCTCGAGTGGTCTTCGATTGTTCTTAGTCCAAAATCCTTCCTGTTCTTTGAAATGTGGTTCTTAAGTTCTTTATGTGCATTGCATATTATTTCATAGGTCATTAGAGACCCGATAAGTTCTTCGATCAAAAAGGTATTCAAATTTTTTTATTCTTGTATAGCCATTATTTTCGAATCCCAATTCTTAGAAAGCGATCATAAAATCTTGTTAACGAGTTCAAAATTCGAAAAGCTTTTACCAAGAGCTTTTAAACTATTGACGACATCCATAAAACGGGTGTACATGTCTTCAATAGTCTCGCTTGGTTTCATTTGAAACAGTTCAAAATCATGCATCAAAAAGTTGATTTTCGAATCTTTAACTTTGCTAGTGTCTTCATGTATGATTTCGAGAGTATGCCAAATTTCGAAAGTCGTTTCGCACATAGAAATTTGATTAAACTCGTTTTTGTCTAAGGCGTAAAATAAGGCATTCATAACCTTTGCATTTAAAGAAAATGTCTTCTTCTCCAAATCATTCCAATGGTTTATTGGAAGAGAAGACCTTAGAAAACCAAATTCGACTATGTGTCAAATCGAGATTCAATGAAAGCAAGAAAACTCTCATTTGAGTTTTTCAATAAGTGTAGTCCGTCCCATTGAAAAAGGGAGGACGAATAAGAAAGTGACCCTCTTGAAAGCTGAAAAGAGCCATTTCTCTTTGGTAGTTAAACCAAATGAGAAAACGAGGCTCTGATACCAATTGTTAGGTACGGGGTCGGCACTAAGAGGGGGGGGAGGGGGGGTGAATTAGTGCAGCGGTAAAATCACATCTTCAAAAATGTTTTGTTTCGATAAAATCGGTTTCGTAAAGATGTTAACTTGAAATTGTACGGAAACGTAGTGAAGGAGGAATTCAGTTTGCAATAAGGTAAATAGTAAGAAGTAAATGCAAACCAGATTTTAGAGTGGTTCGGTCATCGTGACCTACATCAACTTCGTCGATTCCTCTTCCGTTGAGGCCATCGGCATCCATTATCGATCTTCCTTTATAGGCGAAGATCAACCTCCTTCTTACACCCCTCTTCTCCTTTTACTAGGTTTAGGAGACAATCCTTACAAGCACTCACTCCTCTCTAATTAGAATTCTAAACTTAGAATTTAGAGGAGAGGATTTCTCTTATGATTGCAACATCGTTTTCTTATTTTTAATCTCTCTGTGCTTGTGTGTGTTAACCAGGGATAAGAGGGGTATTTATAGGCTTCAAGTTAATTCAAACTTGGAGCCTAAAAACATCTCATCCCGGGTTTCCTAGGTCCGGGCGGTACCACCGCCTATGCTGGGCAGTACCACCGCTAGTGTCAGTCTAACACTAACACTGCACTGGGCGATACCACCGCCTACAGCCTCTCGGAGGCTGTGTCTGGGTGGAACCACCGCCCAGACCGACGGTACCATCGCCTGACATAGTCTCGGAGATTGTGCCACGATGGTGTCACCTCTTGGGGCACTATTTGGGCCACTCATTGGGCCCAACACAGTCCTTACATGGGCCCAACTGGCCCCTAATTGGATTTGTCCAAATCCAAACCTAATTACATACTAACTATGATTCCTAAGACATATTCTAAGCTAAACAAGTCCGTAAGTCTAGTTTCTTCCAGCGAACTTCCGACGATCTCTCGGCAATGTTCCAATAGACTCTCGGCAAGCTCTTAGACTTCACGACGATCTTCTTGGCGAGTTCCGATGAGCTTCTTTTGGCAAGCTCCTGGACTTCTCGGTTGGTTCCTGTAGAACTTCTGATAAACGTATGAACTTTCGACGAACTCTCAAACTCCCAACGAAATCACGTCCTTGACTCCTGGACTTCATTTTACTTCATGCCTTGCTATCGTAGTTAATTCTACATATGTAAAACACACTTCGATCTAGACAATTAATACTAAGCATTAATCATGTTGTCCGGTATGTCATTGGTCCCTCGATGCTTCGTCCGATTCTTCGGCGCATTGTCCTCTCTTGTGGCCTATTGCCCAATCGGTTAGTTGACTCCGCAACTCCAATATCCTTGGCGCAATATCCGCTCTTCTTGGCCCGATGCCCGAATCCATGGCACGAAGCCTTCTACCGATACGTCGACCAATCTTGCGGCCCAACATCCAATCTTCTAACATGTTTTCCTCCAGCCCAACATGATTATTCCTATTTTAATTGTCTCATCTTGATCGAAGCATCCTATGGCACTCAAAATTCAGATCAAATCATAAACACTTATCAATTGGTTTCATCATCAAAGCCTTCTAATCCTGTAGCCCGACGTCCAATCTTCTAATATGTTTTCTTCCGGCCCAACATGATTCTTCCTATTTTAATTATCTCATCATGATCGAAGCATCCTACATCACTCAAAACGCAGATCAAATCATAAACACTTATCAATTGGTTTCATTATCAAAATATGAGATTCAATAGTTTAGGCGACGGTACCGCCTAGCACAAGTGGTGGTACTGCTATATCTTGAAAATGGGGGATAAGACATTTTTAGGCTCCAAGTTTGAATCCACTTGAGGCCTATAAATGCCCCTCTCATCCATAGTTAACATACACAAGAATTGAGAGCAAAAAAGGAAGAAAATGCTATTGTAATTTTATGAGAACTCCTCTCAAACTCTAAGTGTTAGTAAAGTTTAAGAGAGGAGATAGTATAGGTGTAAAGGTTCTCTCCTAAGCTTGTCAAAAGGAGAATAGAGACATAAGAAAGTGGCTGGTCTTCGCCTATTAAAGGAAGATCGCTAGTGGATGCTTGTGGCCTCGACGGAAGAGGAATCGAGAGTGGATGTAGGTCACAACGACCGAACTACTAAAAATTCTGGTGTGTTTTTTTCTTACTACTTATTCTATTTACTGCATTGCAAACTATCCAATCCCCTCTTCTCTATTCACTTGCAAACTTATACGAGTCAAACAAATGATTTTCGTCGTAATCAGTTTTTATCGTACGAAGATTGTAAGTAATAATCTCAACAAAATATAGTTAAAGTTTAAGAGAGGAGGTAGTAGGGGGTGCAAAGGTTCTCTCTTAAGCCTGTTAAAAGGAGAATGTAATTATAAGAAGGTGGTTGGTCTTCACCTATTAAAGGAAGACCGCTAGTGGATGCTTGTGGCCTCGACAAAAGAGGAATCAGGAGTGGATGTAGGTCATAACGATCGAACCACTATAAATTCTAGTGTATTCTTTCCTTACTGCTTATTTTGTTTACTATATTACAAACTATCCGATCCTTCTTCTCTATTCACCTGTAAACTTATACGAGTCAAACAAATAATTTTCGTTGTAATAAGTTTTTATCGTATGAAGATTTTATCCACTACACTACTTCACCCCTCTTAGTGCCGACTTGATCCTAACAGAATGATTTCGGGACCGGTTTTGTTTAGTGTTGGAATAACTACGATGAGATCCGGATTCTAATGGTAATAAAATGCTATACAAATTAGAAGCAATGGCATAGAAAAGTTGTGCTGATGGTAGGTAATAATCCCAACAAAATATAGTTAAAGTACCCCTAATTAATTCATAAGTTCTTTTGGATATTTGAATTGTGATAGAATATTATATTATTAGATTATAAATGAATATCATCTAATCGTGATTGTTCTATCAATATGTGATAAGACTGGTATCTCAACCAATGACACATCAATATCTAAAAACTAAGGATAGATTATGGTCAAGTAATTGTTATTGAATCCTATTAATCCAACATTGATACTTGAAGATGAATTATCTTGAATTAAAAAATTGAGATCCTGACCATTCACGTTGAAATATTGATGGAATGGTTAACCAAGAGCATATGTATGAGTTGAGATTAAATTTAAATTACATTTTTCTTGTTGTTTTACATATTTATTAATCCACTGTGTTCCATTGATATGATTATAAAATGATTTGGTAAGCCATCTTAAGTTGGATTGGTGATAACATATAAGATTTTCTCATCTGTATAATAAATGATATTTTTCTAACTGTATGAAGAAATCTCGCTGCTCTCAATACGTATAAATCGACATCGGATCAAAACTAATGGAAGAGAATACTTTTTTGCCTTTACAACTTCATTCTTTGTTCTATCAATAAAAGCACATGGTGTGCAACTACTATTATACCATGTCTCACATATCTTATATTATGCATGAATTCATACTCTTGATAATCATATGACAAATTAACTCTTTCTATATAATTAGTATCTTATCGTCTATATATATTTTTTAAATACATGCACCGTGTGATATATAATGACGATGTATATAAAAATATTATTTTCTAAATAGGGCAAGTCTAACACTAAAATATCGATTTCCTTCATGGATCAAAAGGTTGTCAGAGACAATAGATCTTTCATTAATCGTTAAGAGAAACATGACTTTATCTACTTTGAGGTATGATATAAGCTCGTTGTCTAGTAGCCATGGTGAGATAAAAGAAGTAATCTTATGAAGTGATGTCCCTCTACCAGTTAGTGAGAGAATGTATTATTGAATATCCAACTATGTCATGATGTTATTGATGATGATTATGCATGCATGTACTAATTTTTATGTATTATTTTACATAAGAGAATGTGATAATTAAAGGAGAATATTACTCCTTTCGAGAGTGATGTGGTTTCTCCTTCATTATTTGGGAGTATTATGCATCCATCAAAGTCCTGTTCATATGGCTCATGTATTTATGAACAACAGTACAAGGAGTTGTTATAATCTGCACATAATAAATACTTGACTATTAATATACATTTGCACTCCTACTTGTTGGTATCTTCCTATACCATAAGAAGTCTCTCTTCGTTGATCCCTATTTGTTTGTTGCAGGATTGTTACAGAGGATACAGCACACCAGTGACAAAAGCAGTCCATCAATAGCTTATCAAATTGGAATTAGCTTCAAAAGATCAGGATCATGAACTGAGGTCATTCTCAAATCTATGAGTAGCTTACACATGAAACCAACCTTCCAAATTAACAGTATCTCAATAAAACCTTGAATAAAAGTTGAGAGACAGCAATCCATGAAGACTAAGGATACACTTCTTAACATCTCAACTCCTTCGGCCATAGCTTTACTCCACAGATTAAGTCCCAATTGGTAGCCAGTAGACTATTTATTACAAGCCCATTGGTAGCCAATTGAGAACAGTAGAAAGAAACTGTGAACATAATATAAGTAAAAATTCAAGAGACAAAAGCATACTTACCAACCCATACTTCGACTCAGCTAATTGATATCATTTTAAACAAAGAGATTGCTGACTAATTTTTTATGAGGTGTAACTTCCCTCCCTCCATATATGCAACTATTAGGAAAAGAGAACAGAGACAAAAGTCCAGTTTGTGTGGTTTATTTGTAGATGTAGCTGCAGATTTCATCAACTTAAGCCCCAGACAAAGATGAGAATTCATGCTATTCATTCAGCACCATTCCATGCAACTGAAATAGCTCCAGATTTTACAAAGATATCGACCAGATGCTGTCTAACGGGCCACAAGGAGTCTCAAGCTTCCTGGACTTCAATATTTGTAGAAAAATAATTAATACGACACCCAATTGAATTGTTCAGCAGAGAAGTTTCTGTTTTGAGGCGGAAAGAAAGCAAAGAATGAATAAAACCATATTGTCAACTTAAGTAGTCCTGAAATATTTATGAATGTCCATCGAGGTTGCATGCCTTTGCTGCTTCCTTTACTTTCACTTCTCTTGAACTTGTAATGAATTTTTTGTTTCTGAATATACACTCTGATAGTTCAGCAACAAGTTTAAATACCAAAACATCCTACAGCTCCTATTCTAATTATTTAATCATTTTTCTCTTTTTTCACCTTTTTTATCTCAAGTATCAATATCCTCTTATCTTCAGTTTATACTGAACACTATAAAGATCAAGCCTACTTGTAGTTGTTTCATGCTGACAATTGTTCTGCAAGCCACTGTTCGATATCCTTTTTGCCTTCTGCAAAATAAAATAATAAATATGACTTCATATAATAAAAATTTAAATCAAATTACATTTTAAAAGTATAATTCATCTTCCCAAAGAACAATATACATGTTTCCAATATGAAAAACAGATAGACAGAACAACAGAAACCATGGGCAGGCATCATATCCAAAAAATAATTGTGGTAGAAGGTATGGGTAAAGTGTGCTGCCAAGTTTATCTTCTGCAAAACTCCACTTAGACCATTATCATGCAATTGAATTTTGAAAATTTAAGGTAAAAAAAAGCTCTAGATGATCAACAACACAGAATTGCTTTTAAGAGAAAAATTTTGGAAGAGAAACAGGACCACAAGAAGTAGCTGTGAACAGCACAATACAAAATAACAAAATATTGCTTTCAATAACATACAAAACAATACACAAACAGAAATAGATCTGTACAAAACAATATGGAGCTTGCACTATGTAACACCAACTCAAGGGAAACAGCAAAAATCAAAAGACATTTTCAAATGTAGTTCCTTAAGTTAGATCCACTTGCACATTGTGGGTCTACAACTCTAAACTGAAGAACTTTTAGAAACTATAAGCATGGTGCTTCTCCTGTACTGAAATTCTGTGTTTAGTCCATGAAAAATCCAGCAAGGAAGATAAATGAAAGTGAGAATTCGGTGCCTCAGAGATTGCATGGAAGTGCTCATAATTAGACTGACACTGTGATCAGGTAAGGATAGGAACAATATCTCCATCAAGGTGGTCAATAGTCGAGACCTAAGACCTCATGATGCAATGTGTGAAGCGTCTAACAGCATAATCAAATTAACTAAATTGATGCACAACAGCACAAGGATATGAAAGGCATACCTGTATGTGTAAGTGTGTCTAGCATACGAGTTCCCTAAGGCCTAAACTAAATCTGTTGCACCTGTTAGGATGTGCAGTGTCAGATGCCTGTGGTGCCCACTCAACATAGATGTGGGGTCCGTCTAACGAGAGGAAGGACTTGTTGTGGAGGAGCGACGTGGATGGTTTTATCTGCACATTCAAGTACATCTGGCAATGCAAAAACAAGGTTGTGTTCCTCTGTTTGTGCATACAATACATTGTGTTGAACCAACTTGAGAAATCATACAGAAGCAATTGATACCCTAACTGCCTATCCAATGTTTAATAGCTAAAAGGTTTAAAAAGTTATATTTAGACAAATTTCAGAATCCATGTACTAAGTTGGCATCTTAGAAAATTTCTCAGCGCAACTTGTAAAATCTTTGGAGTACTCCGGTTCTAGAATTAGAAAAGTTAAAATTAGTCAAAGAACTACAATATTTTATAGAGCAATAATAATTAGGCAGATTACAGAAGCCCATAACGAATCATCTAACCTGAGCAAGAAAACGTTTGGCTATTGATGGGCTGGAGATAGCCTATTTTACATACACCTCAACATTAAAGAATTAGTGAAAACAACTCAACTCCTAGAACGTTCGCCTTACAAATCAGTATTCGTTAATACTGTAAAGCATGGCCAGCTTCGTGGTCATCTGTATCATTATCAGCAAGGCAAAACATGAATGAATCGTTTCCATTAACCAAGACTGTTCCAAATTCTGAATAGCTTAATCATGACTAGTGCAATTGGTATTATTAGGTTCTTCTCAAAGAAAAAACAAAATGCAAATATAAAGAACATAATATAATGAAGGATTTCTGAAAACAGCATTTGTCTGAATGAGCACGCTGACATACAGACACAAAATCCCCCTTATCAAGGCCTTCAAACTTAAAACTTACAAAAGTGATCAGTCAAGCAGGAAGACATTAACCAAAATCAATACTTAGAAACTAGCGGTCTTTGAAGCAAAGCTTTAGACGTTTTGCTGTGTAGTATCAATCAAGGTTTGTCAAAAGTAGCATACCAACAGCACTACCACAGTTTCGTTGGAGAAATTACGATAAATTTTCTATCGAAATATTCTCCCTTCATTAATCCAGAAAGCCTTAAAGGCATAGATATAGACTTTTTAATTTCCTGATGTGAAATGAAGGTACTCCAAATAAATATTTGGAATGAGGATCAAATTATTATGAGATTACTAATTATAATAACATAAACATAGCATATGATCCATAATGATATGATGAATCTTGAACTGCTGTATCAACATGTGAAAGATGCAAGCCTCTCGGACAAGTTGAAGAAGAGAGCAAATGCAGTAAAATAAAGATAAAATCTATTCCCCTCTTACCAGAATGATCATCGTTGTTGAGACCAATAGTACCCAAAACATGCTTCTTGGAGAAATCAACCTGCGCGTAGCAACCTCGCGTATAGCATGGGACCAAGACGGCAAAGCCGTTCTCCGTCTCGCTCTCAGACCGGAACTCGGATGCATGCGGTTCCAACCACCCAATCGCCCAATCCGGATCATCAAAATCACCCATGCATTCCCCACGTGAATGGACAAGGACTGCGTCGTACTCCTTATCAACTCGCTGCTGCTCCCGGCTAAGCGACTTCCTCTCGGTTCGTCCCGAATTCGATCGGATCTGAGGCACGTTACCTGCTGCAATCTTCAAAGAATCGGGATCCCTGTACCCCGTGAGGTAATCAGACGAAGAACTCAGTGATTGCTCGGGAGATTGACGACCTTTTCTTCCCCAAAGCCAATAAGAGAGAAGATTAAAAAGCATAGCCATATCTGCGAAACCGGATACCGCTCTCAGAATCAATCTTCTGAACCAAAACACACAAAAATGGAATCTCTTTTGCCAATATTCCACTAACGATCAGCAAGATCTCGTCTTTCCCATCGGAATCAATGAAAGAAACAAAAATCTTCCCACAGATGACCGCCTCCTATAATCTACCTCTTTTCAGAGCTAAAAATCCTTGGCCACCTTTGAGAACATCAAATCGGACGAACACAAGCAAAATAAGAATTCTATGCCCACGGATGACCATATCGAATGATCTGATCTCTCTCACCTGGCGCTTTCCAAACGCCAATTGCACACGGACATCAACGCCCCCTCCGTCGGTCCTTTTCCCGAATCGCGTACCCTTCCAACGTCTCCCGCCGACTGCACACCCGAACCCGTGCCCAGGATTCCGCGATGACACAGTTTACGGCCTCGATTCGCTGATCTCTGATCTCCAGTGAATCTTATCCGTTCGATCCTCTGGGTCTAAAGCTAGCGAAGGTGACGCACAGAGAATACACGCGTGGTGTCACAAGTGGCGGTAGGGCCCGAAGACGTGAGCAGGGAGAAGCAGGTGGTCCCCTTATAGGTGGGTATAGTTCAGGCTAGGTGGTGCGGATTTTTGTCGCTTCTCTCAATCCAATCATTGCCTTGGCGGCGCAGGCCACTGCGACCACTGCTACGTATTGACGAATATACCCGTCTTAAATTTGTGATTACCGAATTCTCCAAATATGCATGAAACTTTTCTATATCGGAGAGTCATTAGGTTAGTTTATGTTATTTGCATATATGTAGTAATATGACATGATAATAAAAATATTTTATTATAAAATATAAAAATAATACAAGTGAAATTTAATTCAAGATTTTACTAAGCCACTTGATAAGCTTTCCATAAAAGCAAGTTAATTTTATTAAGATTAATTAAATATTAAATAAAAATATTAGCTAACTTAGTTAGTGAATACGTTAATTATTGATAAGAATTTTTTTTTATCAAATATTATCTTCACTATTTACTCTCTTGGTAAAAAAAAAAAATTACCTAACTCGATAAATTCTTTTCTATAATAGAAACTGGTTAAGTGATTTATGTTATTTGCATATGCTTTTAGATTGTGACAATGACAATCAACAAGTTTTTTTTATAAAATAATAATAATAAAATCATAATTAAATTTATTATATTTTATAAAATATTCAAATTCTTTTTATCAACTAAACTAGTTAGCAATCTTTAAAAACTAAGATAAGAGTGTATAATAAGATAAATTAATACTCATCATCATGTAATATTTATTTAGAGTGAAAATGACTTTTTCTTTGTAAAGAGATTAGTGTTGGCAAAAACATATTAAAGCAGAATAACTCTTTCTTTTGTGTATCGAGTTCCTTACCAAAATACTAATTTATTATCAAAAGCACATATTAACCAAAACAGTATAAACAATAAAGCAATAAATCAAATTTTTAACATGTAAAACCTAATACGGGAAAAACTACGGGACCGTAGCTCACCTTAAACTTCCACTATCAATAGTAATGATAACAGGTTTACAGTTGTTGAATCTCGTATTTTGATGATGAAACCACATTTTAGCTTATCGCTCGCTAAAATGTGTAAATTGGGTTGAGGCAGTAGAAAGCTAGAAGGTTTTGGGGTAAATCTTTCGTACTTGATAGGTTGATGTTGTATAAGTTCCTTTGTGTGTAATGAAATATCAATGACAACTCTAGATTATTGTGTCTTATAAATATTTGAAAAGTACCTTTCATATCGGGATTTTGGGAATATTAAGTTTAAATTGTGTAATGATATAAACATGTGGTACAAGTTGAGTTTGTGATTGTATAGATTCCCATGCTGTTGGATTCATGATGTAGTTATGGTTTAATTGAGTTAGCTTTGGATCTTATGAATTATTACGTGATATGATGGTATGATTATAAACTGCACAGGTTTTGTGAATTGTGGATTATAGAGGTAAATTTTGACTTAAATATTTTCTTAGTGGCCTTAAATGTGTGTTTGGATCTTGGATTATTTGTTGAATTATAATATTATCAATTTTGTATTAGGTTCATATCTCCTGAATGACGATTAAATTTAGGGGGCGTAACAACAATAGCTAATAGAATTCAAAAGGATTTTAGCATGGCTATGGGTGAGAAGGTTTCGTCATAGTCAATACCTTGCATTTGATGATACGCCTTAGCCACTAGCCTTGCTTTATAAGTCTCTACCTTTCCATCTACTCCTATCTTCTTCTTGAAGATCCACTTGCAACCAATGAGTACAATACCCTCGAGTGCATCAACTGAGTTCCAAACCTTATTGGAGTACAGGGAGTCCATCTTAGAATTCATAGCATCTTGCCACTTTCCAGAGTCTATACTTATAGTAGCATCCTCGTATATCTAAGGATCAATATCCTCAACATCCTTTCCTCTAATATGTCCCACATATCTCTCAAGAGGATGAGATATTTTGCCAAACATATATAAAGTTGGAACTTGTGTGCTAGGTACCTAAACAGACTCGAGTTGTGGAGTAGTGCTTGAGCTAGGTTCTCCAACCTCGCTCAACTCTATCACACTCTCATTGTCTCTGCTAAGAATGTGTTTCTTCTTTAGGAACACCGCTCTCTTTTCCACAAAGATCTTTTGGTCCTCAAGGTGATAGAAATAATACCCACAAGTTTCCTTGGGGTATCCCATGAACTTACACCACTTCATCCTGGATTTCAACTTATCGAGGTTATGTCTTTTAACGTGGGCAGGGCAGCCCTAAATCTTAACAACCTTAAGAACGGGCTTCTTTCCTTTCCATATCTCATATGGTATAGATGCTACCGACTTAGTTGGAAATTTGTTCAAAAGGTATGCTATGGTCTCTAGGGCATATCCCCAGAATGAGATAGGTAGATCGGTGAAGCTAATCATGGACCGCACCATGTCTAACAGTATACGATTCATCCTTTCAGATACACCATTGAGTTGAGGTGTATAAGGAGGTGTCTATTGGGATAGAATCTCATGATCCTTGAGGAATTAGGTGAACTCTATACTCAAGTACTCACCTCCTCGATCTGATCAAAGAGTCTTGATACTCTTTCCAGTCTAGTTCTCTACTTTATTCTTATACTCTTTGAATTTCTTGAAAGCCTCAGACTTATACTTTATCAAGTACATATGTCAATACCTTGAGAAATCATCAGTAAAAGTAATGAAGTAGGAGTAACCACCTATGACATAAGTTGATATGGGACCATATACATCACTATGTATGAGTTCTAGCAACTCAGTAGCTCTCTCTCTCTAGTTTCATTAAATGGAGAGTTGGTCAATTTTCTACAAAGACAAGGCTCGCAAGTTATATATGACTCATAGTCGAATGAATCTAGATATTTATCCTTTAGCAACTTTTGAATCCTTCCCTCATGGATGTGACCTAGCCTACAATGCCATAGATATGCATTGTTTATCTCATCTTATTTCCTCTTGGACACACTTACATTCATGATATGTGGAGCAGTGTTTAGCATAAATAAACTATTATGCAATATTTCTATTGTGATGATCTCATCATCTAATAATATTGAATAACCATTATTCTCAAAAACTTATTTATATCCATTAATTGTTAAACACGAAATGAAAATAATATTTTTGATAATAGAAGGAACAAAATAGCATATATCCAATGCAATAATAACTCTACTAGGCAGATCTCATCTATAGAATCCAATAATTCAGGGGCATATTAGATAGCCAATAAGATAGGGGCTCCGACAGATATCTCATATCCGAACCTCTACTCATCGCAATGCCTACTATATGTGTGTGACCCTCTAGGCCCAATATCGAGTTGGACGTGAGTCATACCTATCAGAACTTTTTCTGACTCAGTGAATTATTATCTCCATAATAATTCACTAGACTTATCGACTACAGACGTACTAGGCCACTACACTGTAGTTCCCAAACGATACAAAAGAATCTAATCCATTAAACATGTTTGTCCTCAGTTACCATATACCTATAGTCCCTCATCCATCTAGTATCCTAGAGATTGTATACCGGGCATGGTGTTGTCAGACCCATATGATTTCTAATCGAGTCTCGCTCTAATCGGATTCTCCCGAAGAACTCTTTCTCTCTCAATCGAATGACCATGGCTAGGGATTTATTTGAGTAAGAACTCATGAGATATTCCTCTCATGACACCGAGAGTGGATGATCCTCTATCGACACTCAATAGTCCTCATAAAGTTGGCTACCACTCTCGATGACTGGTTGTACTAGATTTGGAACCTCCAGACCTATAATTTCGATATCAAAAAATGGAATACTCATACAAGACATCCTTGGTGTCTTAAGTCTAAGGACCAAATACACCACTAGGACTACGGACTCGCTATCTGACAATAAGGCATCATCAACCATCTAGCATTCCGTAAGCAAATCAATCAAAGAACTCATTCTCCAATGAGTACTTGTACTATATCCCTAGTGTCTCCACACGAGCAGCTATGAGACCAGCTGCATCCATCATATAGATGGGTATACAGCACACTAGTCTGTCCGATTATCTCAATGTCCCTCTCGAGTAACCTATAACTAGGATTATTTAGGATTTATGTTTAAAGGTGAATTAGTCTCATTATCGTGATCTCATCACGATCCGATTTTCATTGTATAGATCCATGGACATTACAATATATTCAAGCAATAGATAATAAATAGTGATAAAATACTAAATAATAATAAGAAAAAAAAGACTATGTGTCAAGTCATACGTGTCATCATTCACATGATTGGCTTGCAGGGCACTTATGACTAGCAATCTCCCACTTGACCTAAAGTCAATCACCTATGTGTTTGATCCCCATCAGACCCCTATGATGCTCAAAGACAATCTTAGACAACGACTTTGTTAGTGGATCTGCAATGTTATCTTCAGATGAAACTCTTTCCACTACTACATCTCCTCATTCCACGACCTCTCTAATAAGCTGGAACCTTCTCAGAATACTTCTGATGAGTCTCGGGTTCCATTATTTGAGTAACCGCCACTTTATTGTCGCAATATAAGGGAATCAGCCTCTCGTTACCCGGCACGACTCCCAGATCTGTGATTAACTTCTTCATCTAGACTCCCTCCTTTGCTGCCTCTACTATAGCAATATACTCTGCCTCTTTGGTCGAGCCAGCAGTAGTATCTTACTTGGAACTCTTCCAACATACAACTCCTCCATTCAGGGTGTATATATACCCCAAATTCAACTTGCTATCATCGATATCGGACTAGAAACTTGAGTCTATATAGCCATCAATCCTGAGGATATTACCTTCATATACCAGTAAAAGATCCTTAGTCCTTCTCAAGTAGTTAAGGATACACTTTACTACGTTTCAGTGCTCTAAGCTAAAATCTGCTTGATACTTGCTTGTGACACTCAGAGTATACGCTATATCAGGCCTGGTACATAGCATGACATACATGATAGACCCTATCACTAAGGCATAAGGTATCCTATCCATGTTTATCCTTTCTTCAGGAGTCTTTAAGGATAAACTCATGTAAAACGATATCCCATGTCTCATCGGTATGAGACCTCTCTTGAAATTTTCCATGTCAAGCATTTTGACAATAGTGTTTATATACCTAGACTGGGACAAGCCAAGCATCCTCTCAGATCTATCTCTATAAATATGAATCCCCAAGATATAGGATACTTCCCCTAAGTCTTTCATGGAGAAGTGTTTAGATAACTAAGCCTTTATTATGGATAGCATTCCTATATCATTCCTTATGATCAGGATGTCATCCACATATAATACCAAGAAGGTGATAGTGCTCACACTTACCTTCCTGTACACACAAGGCTCATCTTTATTCTTAACAAAGTTATAAGATCTGATTGCCTCATCAAATCTTATGTTCCAAATTCGGAAAGCTTACTTTAGTCCATAAATGGACCTAAGCAACCTGCACACCTTATCTGGGTAGTCCTTAAACATGAATCCCTCATGCTGTATCATATATACCTCCTCCTCGAGGTTGATATTGAGGAATGTAATTTTTACATCCATCTGCCAGATCTCATAATCATAGTGTGCTGTAATAGCCAATAGAATTTGGATAGATTTTAGCATTGCTACGGGTGAGAAGGTTTCATCATAGTCGACACCTTGCCTTTGACGATACCCCTTAGCCACTAACCTTGCTTTATAGGTCTCTATATTTCCATCTACTCCGATCTTCTTCTTGAAGATCCACTTGCAACCGATGGGTACAATACCCTCGAGTGCATCAACTAGGTTCCAAACCTTGTTGGAGTACATGGAATCCATCTCAAAATTCATGGCTTCTTGCCATTTCCCGGAGTCTATGCTCACAATAGCCTCATCGTAGGTCTAAGGATCAATATCCTCAACATCCTCTCCTCCAATATGTCCCACATATCTCTCAGGAGGATGAGATACTCTGTCGGATATATGTAAAGTTGGAACTTGTGTGCTAGGTACCTGAACAGACTCGAGCTGTGGAGTGTTGCTTGAGCTAGGTTCTCTAACCCCGCTCAACTCTATCATGCTCCCACTATCTCTACCAAGAATGTGTTCTTTCTCAAGGAATATTGCTTTCTAGACTACAAAGACCTTTTGGTCCTCGGGATGATAGAAATAATACCCACAAGTTTCCTTGGGGTATCCCATGAACTTGCATCGCTCCGTTCTCGATTCTAACTTTTCGGGGTTGTCTTTTAACGTGGGTAGGGCAGCCCAAATCTTAATAACCTTAAGATTATGTTTCTTCTCTTTCCATATCTCATATGGTGTAGACACTACCGACTTAGATGAAACTCTATTCAAAAGGTAAGCTATAGTCTCTATGGCATATCCCCAGAATGAGATAGATAGGTCAGCGAAACTCATCATGGACCGTACCATGTCTAACAATGTATGATTCCTCCTTTCAAATACACCATTAAGCTGATATGTATAAGGAGGTATCCATTGTGATAGAATCTCATGGTCCTTGAGGAATTGGGTAAACTCTATAATCAAGTACTCACCTCCTCGATTTGATCGAAGAGTTTTGATACTCTTTCCAGTCTGATTCTCCACTTTATTCTTATACTCTCTAAATTTCTCAAAAGCCTCGGACTTGTACTTTATTAAGTACATATATTCATAACTTGAGAAATCATCAATAAAGCTAATGAAATAGGAGTAACCACCAATGACATAAGTTGACATGGGTCCACATACATCACTAAGTATAAGTTCTAGTAGCTCAGTGGCTCTCTCTCCAGTTCCACTAAATGGAGAGTTGGTCAGTTTTCCATGATGGCAAGGCTCGCAAGTTGTATATGACTCATAGTCGAATGGATCTAGATATTCATCCTTTAGCAACTTTTGAATCCCTCCCTTATGGATGTGACCTAGCCTACAATGTCACAAGTATGCATTGTTCATCTCATCTCATATCCTCTTAGACACACTTACATTCATGATATGTGGAATAGTGTCGAGCATAAATAAACCATTATGCAATGTTTCTCTCGTTAATCTCCTCGGCTTTGCCAAAATCTACAACAAATTGCAGATGGGATAAGCAATACCGATATCCAATACCATTGCACTATCACAAAAATCTAACAATTAGAGATTGATCATGAATGTATCTGAAGCTTCTTCAAGCTTCTATTTCGCCCTCTCTATAAGGTATTCTTTATAATTCCTCTTCTAGTGCCCATCTTTGCCGTAGTGGAAGCACTGACCTTTGTTCTTGTTGGGAAATCATAGGGGGGCGACATCATATGCGCAGCGGAAGAACAAGAAAACAAAAATCCCCGATTCCCAAAAAGATGTTCATCGTCGTGCGAAGATTGGTGCGCAAAATCCGCAAAAACACAAAACTGCGTATAGAGATTGTGTTACCTAGGGAGATCGTATATCCCTGTTTCCTTGCAGATCCTTAGGAGAGGGTGAAGGAGGTCAAGCGTCCTCCTCTCTAGCGGTGATCCACACAGCAGGGTTGCGACGACGCTCCTCAAAACTCCAGGTCTGAGGTGGAGAGGGAGAGGAGAATAGGAAGGGCAAGCAAAGACTCTAGCCTATGAGGCTGTGAATCCCTCCTATTTATAGAGATCCCGTGTCAAAACCCTAATGGGTCCTTTCCCTAGTGGGTATTGGATCTGCATCCAATAAGACAAGGGCTCCGTCGGATATCTCATATCCGAACCTCTACTCATCGCAATGCCTACCATATGTGTGTGACCCTCTAGGCCCAATATCGAGCTGGCCGTGAGTCATACCTGTCAGAACTCCTTCTAACTCAGTGAATTATTATCTCTGTAATAATTCACTCGACTCATCGACTACGGAAGTACTAGGCCACTACGCCGTAGTCCCCAGACGATACAGGGGAATCCAATCCATTGGACCTGTCTGTCCTCAGTTACCATGTACCTATAGTCCCTCATCCATCTAATATCCCAGAGACCGTATATCGAGCATGGTGCTGTCAGACCCATACGGTTTCTACTCGAGTCTCGCTCTAATCGGATTCTCCCGGAGAACTCTTTCTCTCTCAACCCGAATGACCCTGGCCAGGGATTTGTCTGAGCAAGAACACATGGGATATTCCTCTCATGATACCGAGAGTGGATGATCCTCTATCGACACTCAATAGCCCTCGTAAGGTCGACTACCACTCCCAATGACCAGCTGTACTAGATCTGGGAATAGCCAAACCTATAAGTCTGGTATCAAAGAGTGGAGCACTCATACAGGACATCCTTGGTGTCTCAAGTCTAAGAACCAGATACACCACTAGGACTACGGAATCGTTGTCTGACAATAAGGCATCATCAACCATCCAGCATTCCGTAAGCGGATCAATCAGTGAACTCATTCTCCAATGAGCACCTGTACTATATCCCTAGTGTCCCTACACGAGCAGCTATGAGACCAGCTGCATCCATCATATGGACGGGTATACAGCACACCAGTCTATCCAGTTATCACGATGTCCCTCTCGAGTAACCTATGACCGGGATTATTTAGGATATGTGTTTAAAGGTGAATCGATCTCATTATCGTGATCTCATCACGATCCGATTCCCATTGCACAAATCCAAGGACATCACAATATATATGCATTTATGCAATAGTTATAAAGTGATATATGCCAAAATATAATAAGCAAAAAGATTCTGTATCAAGTCACACGTGCCATCACTCACGTGATTGGCTTGCTGGGCACTTATGACTAGCAATCTCCCACTTGACCTAAAGCCAATCACCTATGTGTCTGATCCCCATCAGACCCCTGTGACGCTCAAAGACAATCTGAGACAATGGCTTTGTAAGTGGATCTGCAATGTTATCTTCGGATGAAACTCTTTCCACTACTACATCTCCTCGGGTTACGATCTCTCTGATAAGTTGGAACCTCCTCAGAACACTTCTAATGAGACCCGGGTTCCCTTATTTAAGTAATCGCCCCGTAGTTGTCGCATTATAAGGAAGTCGGCTCCTCGTTACTCGGCACGACTCCCAAATCTGTGATAAACTTCTTCATCCAGACTCCCTCCTTTGCTGCATCTAATGCAGCAATGTACTCCGCCTCTATGGTCGAGTTATCAGTGGTATCTTGCTTGGAACTCTTCCAGCACACTGCTCCTCCATTCAAGGTGTACACATACCCTGAATTCGACTTGCTATCATCGACATCAGACTGAAAACTTGAGTCAGTGTAGCCTTCAACCTTAAGGCTATTACCTCCATATACTAGAAAAAGATCCTTAGTCCTTCTCAAGTACTTAAGGATACACTTTACTGCTTTCCAGTGCTCCAAGCCTGGATCCGCCTGATACCTGCTCGTGACACTCAGAGCATGCGCTATATCAGGCCTAGTACATAGCATGGCATACATGATAGACCCTATTGCTGAGGCATAAGGTATCATATCCATGTTCGCCCTTTCTTCTGGAGTCTTTGGGGACATACTCGTAGAAAGCGATATCCCATGTCTCATCGGTATGAGACCTCTTTTGGAATTTTCCATGCCAAACCTTTTGACAATAGTTTCTATGTACCTGGACTGGGACAAGCCAAGCATCCTTTTGGATCTATCTCTATAGATTCTAATCCCCAAGATATAAGATGCTTCTCCTAAGTCCTTCATGGAGAAGTGTCTAGATAACCAAGCCTTTATTGTGGATAGCATTCCTATGTCATTCCCAATGATGAGGATGTCATCCACATATAACACCAAAAAGCTAATAGCGCTCCCACTTACCTTTCTGTATACACAAGGCTCATCTTCGTTCTTAACGAAGTCATAAGATCTGATTGCCTCATCAAATCTTATGTTCCAACTTCGGGAAGCTTGCTTTAGTCCATAAATGGATCTAAGCAACCTACACACCTTATCTGGGCAGTTCTTGGACACGAATCCCTCAGGTTGCATCATATACACCTCCTCCTCCAGGTTCCCGTTGAGGAATGCGGTTTTCACATCCATCTGCCAGATCTCATAATCATAGTGTGCTGCAATAGCCAATAGAATTCTGATGGATTTTAGCATTGCTACGGGTGAGAAAGTTTCGTCGTAGTCAACACCTTGCCTTTGACGATACCCCTTAGCCACTAGCCTTGCTTTATAGGTCTCTACCTTTCCATCTACTCTGATCTTTTTCTTAAAGATCCACTTGCAACCGATGGGTACAATACCTTCGGGTGCATCAACTAGGTTCCAAACCTTATTGGAGTACATAGAATCCATCTCAGAATTCATGGCTTCTTTCCACTTCCCGGAGTCTATACTCATAATAGCCTCCTCGTAGGTCTGAGGATCAATATCCTCTACATCCTCTGCTCTAATATGTCCCACATATCTCTCAGGAGGATGGGATACTCTATCAGACCTGCGTAAAGTTGAAACTTGTGTATTAGATACCTGAACAGACTCAGGCTGTAGAGTGGTGCTTGAGCTTGGTTCTCCAACCTCGCTCAATTCTATCATTCTCTCACTATCTCCGTCAAGAATGTGTTCCTTCTCAAGGAACACTGCTCTCTTAGCTACAAAGACCTTTTGGTCCTCGAGATGATAGAAGTAATACCCACAAGTTTCCTTGGGGTATCCCACAAATTTACATCGCCCTGTCCTTGATTCTAACTTATCGGGGTTGTGTCTTTTAACATGGGCAGAGCAGCCCCAAATCTTAACTACTTTAAGATCAGGCTTCTTCCCTTTCCATATCTCATATGGTGTAGACACCACCGACTTAGTTGGAACTCTGTTCAGAAGGTAAGCTGCGGTTTCTAGGGCATATCCCCAGAATGAGATGGGTAGGTCAGCGAAACTCATCATGGACCGTACCATAATAATGTACGATTTCTCCTTTCAGAGACACCATTGAGCTGAGGTGTATAAGGAGGTGTCCATTGGGATAATATCCCATGGTCCTTGAGGAAGTGAGTAAACTCTGTACTTAAGTACTCACCTCCTCGATCTGATCGAAGAGTTTTGATACTCTTTCCAGTCTGGTTCTCCACCTCATTCTTATACTCTTTGAATTTCTCAAAGGCCTCGGACTTGTACTTCATTAAGTACACATATCCATACCTTGAGAAATCATCAGTAAATGTAATGAAGTAGGAGTAACCTCCAATGGCATGAGTTGACATGGGTCCACATACATCACTATGTATGAGTTCCAACAACTCAGTGGCTCTCTCTCCAGTTCCACTAAATGGAGAGTTGGTCAGTTTTCCACGAATGCAAGGCTCACAAGTTGCATATGACACATAGTCGAATGGATCTAGATATCCATCATTTAGTAACTTTTGAATCCTTCTTTCATGGATGTGACCTAGCCTACAATGCCACAGGTATGCACTGTTCAACTCATCTCGTTTCCTTTTGGACATATTTATATTCATGATATGTGGAGTGGTGTCTAACATAAATAAACCATTATGCAATGTTCCTTTCGTGATGATCTTATCATCTAATAATATCGAACAACCATTGTTCTCAAAAACAAATTTATATCCACTAACTGTTAAACATGAAATGGAGATAATGTTTTTGATAATAGAAGGAACAAAATAACATGCATCTAATGCAATAAAAGCTCCACTAGGCAGATGTAGGGCGACCTCGCCAACAGCTAAAACAGCAACTTTTGCTCCATTACCCATCTTGAGGTCCATCTCGCCTCTCTCTAGTCTCCTAGGCCTTGCCAGAACCTGCAACGAATTACATATATGATAAGCACTACCGGTATCTAATACCCATGTGTTATCATAAGAGTCTGACAAATGGAGACCGATCATGAATGTACCTGAAGCTTCATCAAGCTTTTGTTTCGCCCTTTCTGCAAGGTACTCTTTGCAGTTTCTCTTCCAGTGCCCATCTTTACCACAGTGGAAGCACTGGCCTTTGTCCTTTGTTGGGTCTTTCTTAGCAACCTTTGCTTTACCTTGTTTGCCCTTGCCCTTTCCCTTCTTAAGGGACCTTTATGCTTTCCTTTTCTTTCTGGTCTCACCAGTGTAGAGAACTGGCTTCTCTTTCTTAATAGTACTCTCTGCCTCCCTCAACATATTGAGGAGCTCTGGGAGAGTCACCTCAAGCTTGTTCATATTAAAGTTCATTATGAACTGTGAAAAGGAATCTGGTAGGGACTGAAGCACAATGTCCACACACAAGTTATCCTCTAGGACCATTCCTAGACCTGTGAGTTTCTCTATCCACTCAATCATCTTTAGGACATGGTTCTGAACCGGTGTCCCCTCAGTCATCCTAGTGCGGAAAAGGCTCTTGGATATCTCATATCGTTGAGTCCTTCCCTGTTCCTCAAACAATTTACGGACATGTAGGAGAATGGATCTGGCATCCATCTTTTCATGTTGTCTCTGTAACTCTGGAGTCATAGAGCCCAACATATAGCACTGAGCAAGAGTGGAGTCATCAATGTACTTCACGTAGCGAGCGATCTCATCCTCGCTTGCCCCTTCTTCGGGCGTAGGCATCACTGTATCAAGGACGTACACGATTTTCTCCGCTGTGAGAACAATTCTCAAGTTACGGAGCCAATCCGTATAATTTGGACCAGTGAGGCGGTTGACATCAAGTATGCCACGTAAGGGATTTGAAAGCGACATTTTCTGAAAATAAAGATGTAGCAAAAATGAATAACATGCAGATTTTGCAAGAAATAAACTATCAAGATATGGACTTCTATCTTAATATGCTCCCACTATTTTACTAACGAGTCACACGACACCCTCAGCACGTGAAACGGAAGTCTCTGGCAGACTTCTAGTGGGGATCAGGATCCAATCAGCGTCTTAGTGTAACCTCGAGGGACTCGACCAATCACACTAAGCCTAAAAGGTAGACAACTCTTGCCGATCACAACTCCTTGTGATTCCCGTCCTGTTCGGCCTCCGAATCACCATGGCCTCGAGGGACTCGACCAACCATGATGCTCGGTTAAGTCAACACCTTCGTTACAAGATGAGTCTGATTTGATGATATACCCTCGAGGGACTCGACCAAGCATATCATGCCCTCAGGTCACCGGTGACATCTCTATGTCGTAAGCAAGATAGCGAATCGCGATATAGGTGAGTCTCGAGGGACTCGACCAACTCAACCTACACCGGGATTCGGTTCCTACTCATAACGATGGAAGGCCACGTGGGTCAATCTAATTGCCTCACGTTTACCGACTTAATATTATCGAGAGATGTTTCTATGATTTGGTCTCCTAATATGACATGTCACACATATACATATTTATTATATATCTACATCGCATGCAAATATATATACATATCTAGTATGTGTATAAGCAATCACACCAGATGATCATGGACCACAACCTAATATGATTAGGCCCGAGCCAGTAGGCCTAATCACTCACATCAAGATCTATGTGTGCAACGGTGCATCTCCATGCCTTGTGATCGTCCATCTCGTCCTCGTTGGTTCCGTCGACATCTTGATGCATCTCCATGCATCACGATCGTCCGTCTCGTGGGTCCCGCTATGGCTTCCACGCTCCCGCTGCGCCTCCTCATGTGATTACAACTTAATCATAGGCACGCAGGCCCGACAATAAACGAGAAATATAATGGAGGTTCGCAGACCTCAATAATAATAATCACAAGTACACACATCACACGGTCCATGATCATCCGTCCACTCATCATACATCACATGTATAAATAATCATCATCATGTAGGACTACTAGATAATAATAAAATTAATAATCAACTAAACCTTTTAATTAATTAATATTTTCTGAAATCAGGGATATATAGGGAATTTCTCAATTCCTAAGGGTATTTTCGTAATTTGGACAAAAGACAGAAACTGGAATTTCTCAAATTCCGAGGGGCAAAACTATCTTTTGCGCAGAAAACCCTAATACCCTTTCCCCTTTTCGCTGCTGCCGCCGCCGCCACCCTGCCGGCGGCGGCCTGTGCGGCGGGGCGAGGGCGCTGCCCTCGCCTGCAGGCGGCACGCTCGCTGGCGGCGATGCCGCTGCGGGTGGGCGCCCTCTTCGGGCGCTGCTGCCTCCGCAGGCGGTGCTGTCCCGCCGGGCGGCCGCCCCTGTGGGGGGGGGTTTCGCCCGCGGGAGCAGCGGCGGCAGGCGTCGCGCGTCGCTGTCCTGCGGCGGCAGGCGTCGCGCGTCGTTGCCCTGCGGCGGCAGGCGTCGCGCGTCGCTGCCCTGCGGCGGCAGGCGCCGCTTCCTTTCGGCGGTAGGCGCCGCTGCCCTGCGGCGCCTCTGCCCGTGGGTTGCCAGCCCCGCCGGCAGCAAGCCTGCTGCAAGCAGGCCGCCGGCCAGCTGCTGCAGGCACAGCGCTTGCGCATGCGCCGGCGCTGTGCTGCCTGGCTGCGGCTGCGGCTGCCGCTGCAGGTGGCTGCAGGCATGCAGATCGAGGGCAGCAACTGTTGTTGCCCTTCCTTGCTTTTGCGTCAACGATTTTGACGTCAAAATTCTTCCTAAACACAATACACGCAGTTCAAAACCAATCATTCGCACGAACAACCTGGCTCTGATACCACTGTTGGGAAATCATAGGGGGGCGACATCATATGCGCAGCGGAAGAACAAGAAAACAAAAATCCCTGATTCCCAAAAAGATGTTCATCGTCGTGCGAAGATTGGTGCGCAAAATCCGCAAAAACACAAAACTGCGTATAGAGATTGTGTTACCTAGGGAGATCGTATATCCCTGTTTCCTTGCAGATCCTTAGGAGAGGGTGAAGGAGGTCAAGCGTCCTCCTCTCTAGCGGTGATCCACACAGCAGGGTTGCGACGACGCTCCTCAAAACTCCAGGTCTGAGGTGGAGAGGGAGAGGAGAATAGGAAGGGCAAGCAAAGACTCTAGCCTATGAGGCTGTGAATCCCTCCTATTTATAGAGATCCCGTGTCAAAACCCTAATGGGTCCTTTCCCTAGTGGGTATTGGATCTGCATCCAATAAGACAAGGGCTCCGTCGGATATCTCATATCCGAACCTCTACTCATCGCAATGCCTACCATATGTGTGTGACCCTCTAGGCCCAATATCGAGCTGGCCGTGAGTCATACCTGTCAGAACTCCTTCTAACTCAGTGAATTATTATCTCTGTAATAATTCACTCGACTCATCGACTACGGAAGTACTAGGCCACTACGCCGTAGTCCCCAGACGATACAGGGGAATCCAATCCATTGGACCTGTCTGTCCTCAGTTACCATGTACCTATAGTCCCTCATCCATCTAATATCCCAGAGACCGTATATCGAGCATGGTGCTGTCAGACCCATACGGTTTCTACTCGAGTCTCGCTCTAATCGGATTCTCCCGGAGAACTCTTTCTCTCTCAACCCGAATGACCCTGGCCAGGGATTTGTCTGAGCAAGAACACATGGGATATTCCTCTCATGATACCGAGAGTGGATGATCCTCTATCGACACTCAATAGCCCTCGTAAGGTCGACTACCACTCCCAATGACCAGCTGTACTAGATCTGGGAATAGCCAAACCTATAAGTCTGGTATCAAAGAGTGGAGCACTCATACAGGACATCCTTGGTGTCTCAAGTCTAAGAACCAGATACACCACTAGGACTACGGAATCGTTGTCTGACAATAAGGCATCATCAACCATCCAGCATTCCGTAAGCGGATCAATCAGTGAACTCATTCTCCAATGAGCACCTGTACTGTATCCCTAGTGTCCCTACACGAGCAGCTATGAGACCAGCTGCATCCATCATATGGACGGGTATACAGCACACCAGTCTATCCAGTTATCACGATGTCCCTCTCGAGTAACCTATGACCGGGATTATTTAGGATATGTGTTTAAAGGTGAATCGATCTCATTATCGTGATCTCATCACGATCCGATTCCCATTGCACAAATCCAAGGACATCACAATATATATGCATTTATGCAATAGTTATAAAGTGATATATGCCAAAATATAATAAGCAAAAAGATTCTGTATCAAGTCACACGTGCCATCACTCACGTGATTGGCTTGCTGGGCACTTATGACTAGCAGTTCTTTGCTGGATTTTTCTTAGCAACCTTTGCTTTACCTGGTTTGCCCTTGCCCTTGCCCTTCTTAAGGGACTTTTCTACTTTCCTTTTCTTTCTGGTCTCACCAGTATAGAGAACTGACTTCTCTTTCTTGATAGTACTCTTTGCCTTCTCAATATATTGAGGAGCTTAGGGAGAGTTACCTTAAGCTTGTTCATATTAAAATTCATTATGAACTGTGAAAAGGAATCCGGTAAGGACTGAAGCACAAGATCCACACATAGGCTATACTCTAGGACCATTCCTAGACTTATGAGTTTCTCTATCCTCTCAATCATCTTTAGGACATGGTTTTGAACCGATGTTTCCTTAGTCATCCTAGTGCAGAAGAGACTCTTGAATATCTCATATCACTGAGTCCTTCCCTATTCCTCAAACTATTTACAGACATATAGGAGAATGGATCTGACATCTATCTTTTCATGTTATCTCTGTAACATAGGAGTCATGGAGCCCAACATGTAACACTGAGCAAGAGTGGAGTCATCTATGTACTTCACGTAGCGAGCGATCTTATCCTCACTTGCCCCTTCCTCGGGCGTAGGCATTACTGTATCAAGGACGTACGCGATTTTCTCTGCCTTGAGAATAATTCTCAAGTTATGGAGTCAATCCGTATAATTCGGACCAATGAGGTAGTTGACATCAAGTATGCCATATAAGGGATTTGAAAGCAATATTTTCTGAAAATAAAGATGTAGCAAAAATAAATAACATGTAGATTTTATAAAAATAAACAATCAAGATATTGACTTATATCTTAATCTGCTCCTACTATTTTACTAGTGAGTCACACGACACCCTCAGCATGTAAAACGAAAGTCTTTGGTAGACTTTTAGTGGGGATTGAGATCCAATCAGCATCTTAGTATAACCTCGAGGGACTCGACCAATCACACAAAGCCCAAAAGGTAGGCAACTCTTGTCGATCACAACTTCTTGTAGTGATTCCCGTCCTATTCGGCCTCCGAATCACCATGGTCTCGAGGGACTCGACCAACCATGATGTTCGGTTAAGTCAACACCATTGTTACAAGATGAGTCTGATTCGATGATATACTCTCGAGGGACTTGACCAAGCATGCCATGTCCTCAGGTCACTAGTGACATCTCTATGTCATAGGCAAGATAGCGAATCCCGATATAGGTGAGCCTCGAGGGACTCGACCAACTCAACTTACATTGATAATCAATCCCTACCTATAACGATGGAAGGCCACATGGGTCAATCTAATTATCTTACGTTTATTAACTTAATATTATCGAGAGAAAATTTTGATTTGGTCTCCTAATGTAATATATCACACACATATATTTTTAATATATATCTATATCGCATACAAATATATATAAATATCTAGTAGGTGTATAAGCAATCACACATCATATGAGTAATCATACCAGATAATCATGGACCACAGCCTAATATGATCAGGCCTAAGCAGTGGGCCTAATCACTCACATCAAGATCTATATGTGCAGCGGTGCATCTCCATGCCCTATGATCATCCATCTCATCCTCATCGGTTCCATCGATATCTCGACATATTTCCATGCATCGCAATCGTCCGTCTCATGGGTGTTAGGATCAAGAGCGGCACTAAGAGGGGGGGTGAATTAGTGCAGCGGAAAACTTTTTGATTCTCATATAAAATATTTCATATGTTCGAAGGAAATCGATTTGGAAAGGTAGTAACTTTAAAACGTAAGAGAGCGAAGTGTAGTGAAAGTAAGATGAGGAGAAGAGGCACTTTGCTATGAAATGATTTGCAGTTAAAGAAAATTGCTTAAAACGAAATACAAACCAGATTTAGAGTGGTTCGGTTAACGTGACCTACATCCACTTTCGGATTCCTCCTCCAACGAGGTCTCTAGTGTCCACTAAAGGCCTTCTATCAATAGATGAAGACCGAACACCTCTTTATAGCACTTTATCCTTTTCCTGGGTTTAGGAGATGAACCCTTACAAGTCTCACTGGGAGATAATCCCACTAACTTAATTAGGGGCCAATTGGGCCCTTAACTGGGTTGATTTGGGCCCGATTGAACAGCCCAATCATCCCCTGAATTCTTGGCCGGTGGTGGCACCACTTGGAAAGCAGTGCCCCCTAGGATTTCTGGGCGGTGGTACCACTGGTAGTTATTGCTACCAGTAGTAGTACCACCCCTGTTCGGCGGTGATACCACCAGAGCTCAGTCTCCGAGCTCTGTTAGGTAGTGGTACCACCCAGACTGAGCGATAGTACCTTCTAGTGTCTGGTGTCAGGTGGTAGTACCACCCAGTAAGAGCGGTGGTATTGCTAGGATCCCGAAATTCCAGGATTAGATACGTTTTGGCTCCATTTTTTAAGCCATTGGGGCCTATAAAAACTCCACCCTTTTCTGCATGAAAGGGCACGAAACCTATTGGCTTAATCTTGAATTCTTGAGTCTTAAAGTGTTGTAAAAGTTATAGTTCTCCTTCTTCATCTCTTAGCCTTATAGCCATCCAAGAAAGAATCCTAACTTAGTTTACACTCTAACTACAATAATTAAGACATGATCATAGCTCTTCTTGTTCCGATGCGTCAATTGCTCTTCTAGCGAGCTTCCGGCGTACTTCTGACGAACATCCGACGAACTCTCGGCAATGCTCCGGCGGACTCCCGGCAAGCTCCTAGACTTTACGACGATCTTCTTGGCAAGTTCTGACGAGCTTCTCTGGCAAACTCCTAGACTTCTCGGTTGGTTCCCATAGAACTTTCGACAAACGTTCAGACTTCCATCGAACTCTCGAACACCCAATGAGATCTCAATCTTGACTCCGGCACAACACCTGCTTTATGTCTTATTGCCATCGTAGTTAATCATGCACACTTTTCTCAACATATAGATTAGATCAAACAAATTATAATTGACTTCATCATCAAAATCTGAGATTCAACATTCTCCCCCTTTTTGATGGTGACAATCAATTGATGACAGCGTTAACCTTAACTCCCCCTATCTATATGCCATACTTTAGAAAAGACATTCTTGAATTCAAGGCCTTTGAATTCAAGAATCAAACCAATAAGTTAAATTCATTAAACTTATTAATATGCACATCATGATTCCTATCAATAATCTGACATTCTCAAAATGATGTCAAGGCATGACATCCATTTTTAAGTTTGGATATTTTAAATATGAAGGATGACAAACATAGCAATTCATCATTCTTGGCAAGATATCAATTGTAAAATTACAAGTTAAGCTCTAGATATCTTATCATAATGAAGGAAATTTATCAAGCAAATATTTCAAGTATATATGATGAAATGCATTGCATATATTTGTCATCAATTTACCACATTTTAGTATTATTTCTCCCCCTTTGTCATCAACAAAAAGGAGAACAATTTAACAATGTAAGTGTGGTAAAAATTCATTTCATATTTCAAATTCTAAAAAAATTCATACCAATCATATTTCAAGCATTCATGACATGGTATTATTCAAAAGTTCTCAACATTAAAAGTTATAATTATTAAAGAGATAGCTTCTATCAACTTCTCCTTTTTTATTTTTTATCAAAACTTTGCATGAAGAAGGAGAGTAAGGAGAAAAATCCATTGAGAACCAACTTTGAATGAAGTTAAAAATGATAAAAGAGTTTTATTAAATCATGCTTCAATTTTCACAAGGATCAAGATATTCATGTGAAATCAAATCCTCATTCTTGCAAGTGTTAATCTAGAATAATAAAAATTCTTCCTTCATTAAGAAAGAATTCATGTGAAAGAATCATCATATGAAGGTTAAAAAAAATTCCATGAATAAGCCTTCATAATGAGAGGATCATCACATCAAATCCATTTCTCAATAAAAATTCACAAGAGATAAATCCGAGAGATGCATTTGTCAATGACATCCATGAAGTGATTGAGTGTATCAAAAGTGATGGAGCAAGGGTATGAAGTAAACTTGATATGGCATAATCTCATGAAAGCTCCATTCAAGAAATTCATAAAGATAGTCCGAAAAAGATATACATCAAATTTATGCATATGGACAACTTAACATTCCTAACTCTCTTCTAATAAAATCATATTGTTCTTCACTTAAAGGTTTTGTAAAGATATCGGCTAATTGATATTTCGTAGCAATAAACTCTAAGATTACATCATGATTAGTGACATGATCTCGTATAAAGTGATGCGTAATATCAATATATTTTATTCTAGAGTGTTGAATAGGATTTTTTGTTAAACATATTACACTTGTGTTATCACATTTTTGTTGAATCTCATATTTTGATGATGAAATCACTTGATATGTATTTATGTTTTAATTTGCGTTTTGAGTGACGCAGGATGCTCCAATCAGAATGAGACAATTAAAGCAGGAAAATCATGTTGTGCTGAAGGAACATGTCAGAAGATTGGACGTCGGGCCGGTGGATCGGTCGACGTATCGACAGAAGGCTTCGGGCCGTGGACTCGGGCATCGGGCCAAGAAGAGCAGGTATTGTGCCAAGGATATCAGAGTTGCGGAGTAAACTAGCCGATTGCGCAATAGGCTGCAGGAGAGGACGATGCGCCGAAGAATCGGACGAAGCGTCGAGGGACCAATGATATGCCGGACAACTTGGTTAATTGCTTAGGATTAATTGTCTCGATCGAAGTTTTATTTTAAATGTGCAGGATTAACTACGATGGAAGAAAGACATGCAGTAGGAGTTGCATCGGAGTCAAGACTATGATCACGTTGGGAGTTCGAGAGCTCGACGGAAGTCCGGACGGTCGTCGGAGGTTCTGCGGGAACAAATCCGAGAAGTCCTGGAGCTTGCCAAAAGAAGCTCGTCGGAACCCGCCAAGTGGATTGTCACAAGTCCAGGAGTTTGCCAAAAGCCCGCCGGAGCATCGCCGAAGGTTCGTCGGATGTTCGCTGGAAGTTCATCGGAAGCTCGCTGGAAGAAGCGATTGATGCACCAGAAGCAAGCTGTAGTAAATGTCTTAAGAAATTCATAGTTAGCATGATGATTAAGTTAGAAATGAGAGGTGATCCCATTAACTTAATCTTGGGGCAATTGGGCCCTTAACAGACCCAAATTGGGCCGAATGGATCAGCCCATTTGGACCCAGATTTCTTGGCCAGAGGTGGCACCGCTTGGGTCGGCGGTGGCACCGCCCAAGGCTCAGTCTCCGAGCTCTGGCTGGGAGGTGCAACCGCCTCTGACAGAGGTGCAATCGCCTTAGCTTGGTCTCTGAGCTCTGGCAGGAGGGGCAACCGCCCCTGACAGGAGGTGGCACCGCCCAGAGGCTCAATCTTCGAGCTCTGCCAGGCGGTGCAACCGACAAACCCCGAAATTCCGAGAGATGATACTTTTGAGCTCCAAATTCAAACTGGGTTGGGGCCTATAAATACCCCACCCTTTCAGCAATGAAAGGGTTGTTGAATCTCGGATTTTGATGATAAAATCAATTGATGGGTTAATTGATCTAATCCATATTATTGAGTTAAGTGTGCAAGATTAACTACGATAACCAGAAAACATAAAGCAAGAATACCGGAGTCAAGTTCGATGGACGTTTAAGAGTCCGAAGAATCGTCGGAGATGCTGCCGGAACCAACCGAGAAGAAATCGGGAACCTGTCGAAATTTTCGAAAGTTCGCCGAAGAGATCGTCGGAGGTTCGCAGAGATCACCGAGAAGGCTCAGCTACTCGTTGAAGTCGTCATAAGATCGGGAGCTTGTAGGGAGTCCGTCGGAAGAAATCTGAGGGCACATCGGAAGTCCGCTGGAAGTTCGTCAGAAAGCTCGCTGGAAGAAGACTCGACGTTCGCGGTTGAAAACTTGCTTGGAATGTTTTTAGTTATGTAGTTCACATGTAATTAGGATTAGGATTAAAAGATAATCCTATATCCTGGTTAGGGGCCAACTGGGCCCAAAATTAGACTTGGTTTGGGCTAAATTTAAAGCTCAACCAGTGAACCGAAGGGTCTGGCGGTGGCACCGCCAGACTGGGCGATTGCACCGCCCAACACCAGAGAGCCAGGCGATGGCACCGCCTGGTTGGGCGATGGCACTGCCAATCCACTGTCAGTGTCAGACACTGACAGGCGGTGGAACCGCCACTAACAGGCGGTGGCACCGCCAGCATCGGGAACCAAAGAGAATTCAAATTTTGGAGCCCAAATTTTAATCCTCTTGAGACCTATACATACCCCTCAATTCTCAGCTGAGAACACAACTTTTTGTGAAGCAATTGATTGAGAGAAAGGTCTTGGAAAAGTCTTTGCAAGTCTTGTTTTCAATTTGCTAGAGTATTCACCTCATTCCTTCTTGCTGAAAATTTGTAAGAGTATGAACCGCTTGTAAAAAGTTGTAAGAGGGGTATTTGCCCTTCCCCTTCAAGAGATTTGCTAGTGAAAGGTGGGAGCCTCATCGAAGAGGGCCTCGCAAGTGGATGTAGGTCATTTGACCGAACCACTTTAAAATCGGCGTGATCTCTGGTTTGCATTTTATAATCGCTATTTACATTACTGCAAATCTTCTTACGTACTTTATTTCCTCATTACCTTTTCTACATACCTTTACGAACACACGTTCAAGTTAAGCTTTTCAAGTTCGATTTTTATCGTATCGAAAGATTTTCCAAAACTGAAGTTTTAATCCGCTGCACTAATTCACCCCCCCCCCCCCTCTTAGTGCCGCTCCGATCCTAACAATTGGTATCAGAGCAAGGCTCACTCTCATATTTGGATTAATACCCAAGAGAGATGGCTTACTCCGGCATACATGAGGGTCATTCTATCACACGTCCACCCATGTTTAATGGGTCGGATTATACTTATTGGAAGACTCGTATGAGGATCTTCCTCATTTCTATGGATCTCGAGCTTTGGACTATTGTCGAAAACGGATTTCAAAAATCTTCTCTTCCGATGAGCGAATGGAATGAATCGGAGAAGAAGGTTTTTGCTTTAAACGCAAAGGCTATGAATGCCTTGTTTTATGCACTAGACAAAAATGAATTTAATCGTGTTTTAATTTGTGATTTTGCTTTTGACATTTAGAGAACTCTTGAGGTCACTCATGAAGGCACTAGCCGAGTGAAAGAGTCCAAAATCAACATCCTTGTGCACTCTTACGAACTTTTCCAAATGAAACCAAGTGAGTCCATTGGAGACATGTACACCCGGTTCACAGATGTCATCAATGGACTCAAAGCTCTTGGTAAAGATTTTACTAACTTTGAACTAGTAACTAAAATCTTAAGATCCCTCCCTAAAAGTTGGGATCCAAAAGTTACGGCCATTTAAGAGGTCAAAGACCTTAAAACATCCCCTCTTGAAGAACTTATTATGTCTCTAATGACCTACGAAATGACATGTCAAGCTCATGACGAGTTCGAGAACCCCCTTCCAAAGAACAGGAAGGACATGGCACTCACATCACAAGAAGATCACTTGAAAGGAACATCAAGTGATGAGGATAGTGACAATGACATTGCACTTTTGAATCAAAAATTTAAAAAATATTTAGGAAAGAACAAATTTAAAAATAATACAAAAAATAAATTTGAACACAAGAAGGACCAAGTGATTTGCTATGAGTGCAAAAAACCGATACACCACAAAAACGATTGTCCTCAAGCCAAAAAGAAAATATCAAAGTAGAAGGCGCTCAAGGCAACGTGGGATGATTCAAGCGCGTCCGAAGAAGAGGAGTCCAACACCGAGCAAGTTGCTCATTACACCCTAATGGCCATCGGAGAAGAGGTAACGGATTTAATTGATGCAGATTTACCTTTTCATGAATTATTAAATGCCTTCCATGAGTTATTTGATGAATGTAAGACAATTAGTATAGAATACAAATTGCTAAAAAAGGAGCATGATAGTCTCACTTGTAATGTCAATAAATTAAAGACTGAATACAATGATAGTTTAGCTCCATGTATAAAATACCATGATCTAGAAACTCTCTAAAAGGAGAACTTACTACTTAAGGACACCTTGAAGAAATTCGAGGTTGGTAGTAAGTCTTTGAACATGATCCTTACAAATAAGGGTCACGTTCCTAAAAGAAGTGGAATCGGATTTATGAGAAGTCCTCACCAAAATCCAACAGACTTCATTAAAGGCCCTGTCTTACATGTTCGGCACCAAAGAAATTGTAACTTTTGTTGCAAATATGGACATAAAACTTATAAATGTCCATTCAAGAAAATTAGTCCGAACAAACTAATTTGGGTTCCTAAAGGAACTATGATCAATTCTATGCAATATGATAAACAAGTCAGATTAGTTTTTAAGGCACCCAAAAAAAAATGGGTACCTAAAAATAATCCCTTCTTATAGAAACATACACCATCACAAGCTAGGAGCAAGAAATGGTATCTCGATAGTAGATGCTCAAGACATATGACTGGAGATCCATCTCATTTCTCTATGCTCACTAACAAATAAGAAGGGTATGTCACCTTTGGAAACAACAACCAAGGCAAAATCATTGGCAATGGAACCATAGGTAACAAATTAAAATTTTCTATTGATGATGTCTTACTAGTTGATGGATTGAAATATAATCTCTTGAGTGTTAGTCAATTATGCAATAAAGATTATATCGTTAGATTTGAATCAAATGTGTGTATTATTGAAAAACCAAACCATAACATAACTATGATTGCATTAAAACAAAATAATATCTACACCATCAACCTTGATGAACTAAGAAATGAAATGTGCTTCTCTATTTTAAATGATGAAGCTTAGCTTTGGCATAGGAGACTAGGCCATGCAAGCATTAAACTAATATCTAAGATTTCATCTAGAGAATTAGTATGAGGAATTCCAAATATGAAGTTTATTAAGGATAAAGTATGCGATGCATGTCAACAAGGTAAACAAATAAAGACTAGTTTCAAACCAAAAATTCAAATTAGCACCACTAGACCATTACAATTGATTCATTTGGACATATTTAGACCAATTGACACGACAAGTCTAGGAGGAAGCAAATATGCGTTTGTAATTATGGATGACTATACTAGATATACTTGGACCTATTTCTTAGCTCACAAAAGTGATTGTTTCAAGTGTTTCTCTAAATTTTGTAAACTCACTCAAAACGAAAAAGGCTTAATGATTTCATAAATTCGGAGTGATCACGGTGGCGAATTTCAAAACCGTGAGTTTCAAAACTTTTGTGAAGTTAATGGATGCAATCACAACTTCTCTACTCCGAGAAACCCTCAACAAAATGGAGTAGTTGAAAGAAAAAATAGAAACCTACAAGAAATGGCAAGAACGATGTTAAATGAACATAGTCTACCCATGTATTTTTGGGCCGAAGTCGTGAATACGGCTTGCTACATCATGAATAGGGTTCTAATAAGACCGTCCCTATCAAAAACTCCCTATGAATTATAGAATAACAAAAAACTAAATATTTCATATTTTAAAGTTTTTGGTTGTAAATGCTTTATTTTGAATGAAATTGATGCCTTAGGAAAATTTGATGCTAAATCCGATGAAGGCATCTTTCTTTGTTACTCTTCCGTTTCTAAGGCTTTTCAGGTTTTTAACAAAAAGAACCTTAGTAATAGAAGAGTCTATTCATGTAGTTTTTAATGAAATTTTTAATTTAAAGAAAAATGATTTTGATGATCATCTTGGTTTTGATAATTTGAATTTAAATGAACCCCCTCCTCAAAATAGCAACTTGGATGCACCTTCTTCCGAAATTTCCTTACCCAAAGAATGGAAGTATATAGATGCTCATCTAAAGGAGCTAATTATAGGAGATACATCAAAAGGGGTTCAAACTCGTTCCTCTCTCAAGAATTTTTGTGCTAATACCGCCTTCCTTTCTCAAATCGAACCTAAATGCATTGACGAGGCCTTAAAAGATGATTTTTGGGTTATTGCAATGCAAGAGGAATTAAATCAATTTGAGAGGAATAAGGTATGGAAGCTTGTTCCTAGACCCAGTGACCATTTAGTCATTAGTACTAAATGGGTCTTTAAAAATAAGCAAGACGAAAATGGTATCGTGGTTAGAAACAAGGCTAGATTAGTGGCCAAAGGTTTTAACAAAGAAGAAGGTATCGACTACGAAGAAACCTTCGCTCCAATGGCAAAATTAGAAGCCATTAGGATGCTCCTTGCCTATGCTAGTAGTAATAATTTTAAACTGTTTCAAATGGATGTCAAAAGTGCCTTCTTGAATGGTTTTAATTCCGAAGAAGTATATGTCGAACAACCTCCCGGATTTGAAAATTCTCTTCTTCCTAGTCATGTATTCAAATTGACTAAGGCTCTCTATGGCTTGAAACAAGCTCCTAGAGCTTGGTATGAAAGGCTTAGTTCCTTTCTTATTTTAAATAATTTTAGCAAAGGCAAGGTTGATACTACATTGTTTATCAAACATTTTGAAAATAATTTTCTTATTGTGCAAATTTATGTTGACGATATTATTTTTGGCTCTTCGGATGAATCACTATGTGAATCATTTGCCAAATGTATGAGTCATGAATTTGAAATGAGTTTAATGGGTGAATTAACTTTCTTTTTAGGATTACAAATCAAACAACTTAGTGATGGTATATTTCTTAACCAATATAAATATACTTTAGAATTGTTAAAATGATTTAACATGGATAACTCAAAAGCAATAAACACCCCTATGAGTACTGTGACTAAGTTAGATATGGATGAAAATAGTAAAAATTTCGATCAAAAAACATATAGGGAAATGATATGTAGTCTACTCTACCTCACCGCGACTAGACCAGATATTATGTTTAGTGTAGGACTTTGCACTAGGTTTCAATCTAATCCTAAATTATCACATCTTAAGAGTGTTAAAAAAATATTTAGGTATCTTAAAGGAACTCCAAATCTAGGATTGTGGTATCCAAAATCTGAAAAATTCGATTTAATAGCTAATGTAGATGCCGATTTTGGCGGATGCTGGATAGATAGAAAAAGTACATCCGGAACATGCCAATTTTTAGTACATGCACTTGTTTCTTGGACTTCCAAGAAACAAAATTCAGTTGCACTATCAACGGAGGAAGCCGAATACATTGCTGCAAGTGCATGCTGTGCTCAAGTTGTTTGGATGAAAAATACATTAGAAGACTATGGAATTCACTTTAAAAACGTTCCCATAAAATGTGATAATACTAGTGCCATATGTCTTACTAAAAATCCAATTCAGCGCTCTAGAACTAAGCACATCGACGTTAGGCATCATTTCATACGCGATCATGTCCTTAACAATAATGTTGTTCTAGAATTCATTGACACAAAGCATCAATTAGCAGATATATTTACAAAAGCTTTGAATGAAGACCAATTTGAATTCATTAGAAGGGAATTAGGTATGTTGAATTGTCCCTAAGAATCAACTTGTTTGAATGGATTTTCCGTAAAGTTTTTCATCCTCTCTCCGTTCCTCGGTGAATTTGATCCTTCTCTTTTAATTCTAAATAACACGTTAAATTACCTTATCCTATCTTGAGTCATACATCGCTCCCATCTGAACAAGATTAATGATTTTATGATATTTTGTGAATCTCGAAATTGATTTTGATGGCTTAATTATGAGTTTCAAGTTGACGATTTGAATATGAATGAGTTTGTATTTGAATTATGATCTTGACTTATTGGAGTTACTACTTGAAATTTTTTTTTAATCACAATCTCTTCTTTGTACACCTACAATTTTTGTTATTTATAGAAAGAAGAGATTTGATAAAATGGATGAATGCTGAATTTTGCTTTAAGATGAACTTTGCGTAAATATTTTAGCATACTTAATTTTGAATGATGAAATTTTGTATGATCAATGCTGAATTCCTGATGTTATAATCACAAATTATGTGCTTCAAGTCTCATTCCCTTTTTGTTGATGACAAAGGGGGAGAAGTGATAACTTATACCATTTCGATAGCATGACTTAATGAAAATGTCTTATGCACATCGATAACATGACTTATATGAATTACAAGAGCTTGTATAATACACATATCTTATATGTCTTGCAAAATCTTTGAAAATATGGCAAGATTGATTGATCGTATTGAAAGCATGCCTTATATTTATATCATGAAATTCATATTGAAAATATTTATCTCCTGTCGTAGTAAAAATTGTCTCGTATAATTCGACTTAAAAATGATTTTCATCGAAGTTTCGTATTTACTTATGCTTAATGAGAATAACGATAAGTTTAACGGTTAGAACTTATCGGTTTATGCTTGAATTCAATGGGATGGAATTCAAGTGTTTTTATCTTCTCATAATATGGCATATAGATAGGGGGAGTTATGTTTAACTCCGTCATCAATTGATTGTCATCATCAAAAATGGGAAGATTGTTGAATCTCGGATTTTGATGAGTTAAGTGTGTAGGATTAACTACGATAACCAAAAAACATAAAGCAAGAATACCAGAGTCAAGTTCGATGGACGTTTAAGAGTCCGAAGAATCATCAGAGATATTGCCGGAACCAACCGAGAAGAAATCGGGAACCTGTCAGAATTTTCGGAAGTTCGCCGAAGAGATCGTCGGAGGTTCGCGGAGATCACTGAGAAGGCTCGGCTACTCGTTGATGTCGTCATAAGATCGGGAGCTTGCTGGGAGTCCGTCGAAAGAAATCCGAGGGCATATCGGAATTCCGCCGGAAGTTCGTCAGAAAGCTCGCCGGAAGAAGACTCGACGTTCGTGGTTGAAAACTTGCTTGTGCTAGTCATAAGTGCCCAGCAAGCCAATCACGTGAGTGATGGCACGTGTGACTTGATACAGAATCTTTTTGCTTATTATATTTTTGGCGTATATCACTTTATAACTATTGCATAAATGCATATGTATTGTGATGTCCTTGGATTTGTGCAATGGGAATCGGATCGTGATGAGATCACGATAAATGAGATCGATTCACCTTTAAACACATATCCTAAATAATCCCGGTCATAGGTTACTCGAGAGGGACATCGTGATAACCGGATAGACTGGTGTGCTGTATACCCGTCCATATGATGGATGCAGCTGGTCTCATAGCTGCTCGTGTAGGGACACTAGGGATATAGTACAGGTGCTCATTGGAGAATGAGTTCACTGATTGATCCGCTTACGGAATGCTGGATGGTTGATGATGCCTTATTGTCAGACAACGATTCCGTAGTCCTAGTGGTGTATCTGGTTCTTAGACTTGAGACACCAAGGATGTCCTGTATGAGTGCTCCACTCTTTGATACCAGACTTATAGGTTTGGCTGTTCCCAGATCCAATACAGCTGGTCATTGGGAGTGGTAGTCGACCTTACGAGGGCTATTGAGTGTCGATAGAGGATCATCCACTCTCGGTATCATGAGAGGAATATCCCATGTGTTCTTGCTCAGACAAATCCCTGGCCAGGGTCATTCGGGTTGAGAGAGAAAGAGTTCTCCGGGAGAATCCGATTAGAGCGAGACTCAAGTAGAAACCGTATGGGTCTGACAGCACCATGCTCGATATACGGTCTCTGGGATATTAGATGGATGAGGGACTATAGGTACATGGTAACTGAGGACAGACAGGTCCAATGGATTGGATTCCCCTGTATCGTCTGGGGACTACGGCGTAGTGGCCTAGTACTTCCGTAGTCGATGAGTCGAGTGAATTATTACAGAGATAATAATTCACTTAGTTAGAAGGAGTTCTAACAGGTATGACTCACGGCCAGCTCGATATTGGGCCTAGAGGGTCACACACATATGGTAGGCATTGCGATGAGTAGAGGTTCGGATATGAGATATCCGACGGAGCCCTTGTCTTATTGGATGCAGATCCAATACCCACTAGGGAAAGGACCCATTAGGGTTTTGACACGGGATCTCTATAAATAGGAGGGATTCACAGCCTCATAGGCTAGAGTCTTTGCTTGCCCTTCCTATTCTCCTCTCCCTCTCCACCTCAGAGTAGGCCTGGAGTTTTGAGGAGCATCGTCGTAACCCTGCTGTGTGGATCACCGCTAGAGAGGAGGACGCTTGACCTCCTTCACCCTCTCCTGAGGATCTGCAAGGAAACAGGGATATACGATCTCCCTAGGTAACACAATCTCTATACGCAGTTTTGTGTTTTGCGGATTTTGCGCACCAATCTTCGCACGACGACGAACATCTTTTTGGGAATCGGGGATTTTTGTTTTCTTGTTCTTCCGCTGCGCATATGATGTCGCCCCCCATGATTTCCCAACAGTGGTATCAGAGCCAGGTTGTTCGTGCGAATGATTGGTTTTTGAACTGCGTGTGTTGTGTTTAGGAAGAATATTGACGTCAAAATCGTTGACACAAAAGCAAGGAAGGGCAGCAACAGTTGCTGCCCTCGATCTGCATGCCTGCAGCCAGCCGCAGCCGCAGCCAGGCAGCACAGCGCCGGCGCATGCGCAAGCGCTGTGCCTGTAGTAGCCAGCCGGCGATCTACTTGCAGCAGGCTTGCGGCCGGCGGGGCTGGGAGCCCGCTCGGTAAAAGCGCCTGCAGCCACTGAGCCCGCGGGCAGAGGCGCCGCGGGGCAGCAGCGCGGGCTGAGGCACCGCAGGGCAGCGGCGCCTGTGGCCGCTGCTCCCACGGGCAAAAACCCCGCAGGGGCGGCCGCCAGCGAGACAGCACCACCTGCGGGCGCTGACTCGCGGGCAGAACCGCCCGCGAAGGCGGCGGCGCCCGCGGGGGCGCCCACCTGCAGCGGCAGCGACCCCAGCGGGCGTGCCACCTGCAAGCGAGGGCAGTGCCCTCGCCCTCGCCGCACAGGCCGCCGCCAGCAGGGTGGCGGCGGCGGCGACGCAGCAGCGAAAAGGGGAAAGGGTATTAGGGTTTTCTGCGCAAAAGACAGTTTTGCCCCTCGGAATTTGAGAAATTCCAGTTTCTGTCTTTTGTCCAAATTACGAAAATACCCTTAGGAATTGAGAAATTCCCTATATATCCCTGATTTCAGAAAATATTAATTAATTAAAAGGTTTAGTTGATTATTATTTTTATTATCTAGTAGTCCTACATAATGACGATTATTTATACATGTGATGTATGATGAGTGGACGGATGATCATGGACCGTGTGATGTGTGTACTTGTGATTATTATTATTGAGGTCTGCGAACCTCCATTATATTTCTCGTTTATTATCGGGCCTGCGTGCCTATGATTAAGTTGTAATCACATGAGGAGGCGCAGCGGGAGCGTGGAAGCCATAGCGGGACCCACGAGACGGACGATCATGATGCATGAAGATGCATCAAGATGTCGACGGAACCAACGAGGACGAGATGGACGATCACAAGGCATGGAGATGCACCGTTGCACACATAGATCTTGATGTGAGTGATTAGGCCTACTGGCTCGGGCCTAATCATATTAGGTTGTGGTCCATGATCTTCTGGTGTGATTGCTTATACACATACTAGATATGTATATATATTTACATGCGATGTAGATATATATTAAATATGTACATGTGTGACATGTCATAATAGGAGACCAAATCATAGAAACATCTATCGATAATATTAAGTCGGTAAACGTGAGGCAATTAGATTGACTCACGTGGCCTTCCATCGTTATGAGTAGGAACCGAATCCCGGTGTAGGTTGAGTTGGTCGAGTCCCTCGAGACTCACCTATATTGCGATTCGCTATCTTGCTTACGACATAGAGATGTCACCGGTGACCTGAGGGCATGATATGCTTGGTCGAGTCCCTCGAGGGTATATCATCAAATCAGACTCATCTTGTAACGAAGGTGTTGACTTAACCGAGCATCATGGTTGGTCGAGTCCCTCGAGGCCATGGTGATTCAGAGGCCGAACAGGACGAGAATCACAAGGAGTTGTGATCGGCAAGAGTTGTCTACCTTTTAGGCTTAGTGTGATTGGTCGAGTCCCTCGAGGTTACACTAAGACGCTGATTGGATCCTGATCCCCACTAGAAGTCTGCCGGAGACTTCCGTTTCACGTGCTGAGGGTGTCGCGTGACTCGTTAGTAAAATAGTGGGAGCATATTAAGATAGAAGTCCATATCTTGATAGTTTATTTCTTGCAAAATCTGCATGTTATTCATTTTTGCTACATCTTTATTTTCAGAAAATGTCGCTTTCAAATCCCTTACGTGGCATACTTGATGTCAACCGCCTCACTGGTCCAAATTATACGGATTGGCTCCGTAACTTGAGAATTGTTCTCACAGCGGAGAAAATCGTGTACGTCCTTGATACAGTGATGCCTACGCCCGAAGAAGGGGCAAGCGAGGATGAGATCGCTCGCTACGTGAAGTACATTGATGACTCCACTCTTGCTCAGTGCTATATGTTGGGCTCTATGACTCCAGAGTTACAGAGACAACATGAAAAGATGGATGCCAGATCCATTCTCCTACATGTCCGTAAATTGTTTGAGGAACAGGGAAGGACTCAACGATATGAGATATCCAAGAGCCTTTTCCGCGCTAGGATGACTGAGGGGACACCGGTTCAGAACCATGTCCTAAAGATGATTGAGTGGATAGAGAAACTCACAGGTCTAGGAATGGTCCTAGAGGATAACTTGTGTGTGGACATTGTGCTTCAGTCCCTACCAGATTCCTTTTCACAGTTCATAATGAACTTTAATATGAACAAGCTTGAGGTGACTCTCCCAGAGCTCCTCAATATGTTGAGGGAGGCAGAGAGTACTATTAAGAAAGAGAAGCCAGTTCTCTACACTGGTGAGACCAGAAAGAAAAGGAAAGCAGAAAGGTCCCTTAAGAAGGGAAAGGGCAAGGGCAAACAAGGTAAAGCAAAGGTTGCTAAGAAAGACCCAACAAAGGACAAAGGCCAGTGCTTCCACTGTGGTAAAGATGGGCACTGGAAGAGAAACTGCAAAGAGTACCTTGCAGAAAGGGCGAAACAAAAGCTTGATGAAGCTTCAGGTACATTCATGATCAGTCTCCATTTGTCAGACTCTTATGATAACACATGGGTATTAGATACCGGTAGTGCTTATCATATATGTAATTCGTTGCAGGTTCTAGCAAGGCCTTGGAGACTAGAGAGAGGCGAGATGGACCTCAAGATGGGTAATGGAGCAAAAGTTGCTGTATTAGCTGTTGGCGAGGTCGCCCTACATCTGCCTAGTGGAGCTTTTATTGCATTAGATGCATGTTATTTTGTTCCTTCTATTATCAAAAACATTATCTCCATTTCATATTTAACAGTTAGTGGATATAAATTTGTTTTTGAGAACAATGGTTGTTCGATATTATTAGATGATAAGATCATCACGAAAGGAACATTGCATAATGGTTTATTTATGTTAGACACCACTCCACATATCATGAATATAAATGTGTCCAAAAGGAAACGAGATGAGTTGAACAGTGCATACCTGTGGCATTGTAGGCTAGGTCACATCCATGAAAGAAGGATTCAAAAGTTGCTAAATGATGGATATCTAGATCCATTCGACTATGTGTCATATGCAACTTGTGAGCCTTGCATTCGTGGAAAACTGACCAACTCTCCATTTAGTGGAACTGGAGAGAGAGCCACTGAGTTGTTGGAACTCATACATAGTGATGTATGTGGACCCATGTCAACTCATGCCATTGGAGGTTACTCCTACTTCATTACATTTACTGATGATTTCTCAAGGTATGGATATGTGTACTTAATGAAGTACAAGTCCGAGGCCTTTGAGAAATTCAGAGAGTATAAGAATGAGGTGGAGAACCAGACTAGAAAGAGTATCAAAACTCTTCGATCAGATCGAGGAGGTGAGTACTTAAGTACAGAGTTTACTCACTTCCTCAAGGACCATGGGATATTATCCCAATGGACACCTCCTTATACACCTCAGCTTAATGGTGTCTCTGAAAGGAGAAATCGTACATTATTAGATATGGTACGGTCCATGATGAGTTTCGCTGACCTACCCATCTCATTCTGGGGATATGCCCTAGAAACCGCAGCTTACCTTCTGAACAGAGTTCCAACTAAGTCGGTGGTGTCTACACCATATGAGATATGGAAAGGGAAGAAGCCTGATCTTAAAGTAGTTAAGATTTGGGGCTGCTCTGCCCATGTTAAAAGACACAACCCCGATAAGTTAGAATCAAGGATAGGGCGATGTAAATTTGTGGGATACCCCAAGGAAACTTGTGGGTATTACTTCTATCATCTCGAGGACCAAAAGGTCTTTGTAGCTAAGAGAGCAGTGTTCCTTGAGAAGGAACACATTCTTGACGGAGACAGTGGGAGAATGATAGAATTGAGCGAGGTTGGAGAACCAAGCTCAAGCACCACTCTACAGCCCGAGTCTGTTCAGGTATCTAATACACAAGTTTCAACTTTACGCAGGTCTGATAGAGTATCCCATCCTCCTGAGAGATATGTGGGACATATTAGAGCAGAGGATGTAGAGGATATTGATCCTCAGACCTACGAGGAGGCTATTATGAGTATAGACTCCGGGAAGTGGAAAGAAGCCATGAATTCTGAGATGGATTCTATGTACTCAAATAAGGTTTGGAACCTAGTTGATGCACCCGAAGGTATTGTACCCATCGGTTGCAAGTGGATCTTTAAGAAAAAGATCGGAGTAGATGGAAAGGTAGAGACCTATAAAGCAAGGCTAGTGGCTAAGGGGTATCGTCAAAGGCAAGGTGTTGACTACGACGAAACTTTCTCACCCGTAGCAATGCTAAAATCCATCAGAATTCTATTGGCTATTGCAGCACACTATGATTATGAGATCTGGCAGATGGATGTGAAAACCGCATTCCTCAATGGGAACCTGGAGGAGGAGGTGTATATGATGCAACCTGAGGGATTCGTGTCCAAGAACTGCCCAGATAAGGTGTGTAGGTTGCTTAGATCCATTTATGGACTAAAGCAAGCTTCCCGAAGTTGGAACATAAGATTTGATGAGGCAATCAGATCTTATGACTTCGTTAAGAACGAAGATGAGCCTTGTGTATACAGAAAGGTAAGTGGGAGCGCTATTAGCTTTTTGGTGTTATATGTGGATGACATCCTCATCATTGGGAATGACATAGGAATGCTATCCACAATAAAGGCTTGGTTATCTAGACACTTCTCCATGAAGGACTTAGGAGAAGAATCTTATATCTTGGGGATTAGAATCTATAGAGATAGATCCAAAAGGATGCTTGGCTTGTCCCAGTCCAGGTACATAGAAACTATTGTCAAAAGGTTTGGCATGGAAAATTCCAAAAGAGGTCTCATACCGATGAGACATGGGATATCGCTTTCTACGAGTATGTCCCCAAAGACTCCAGAAGAAAGGGCGAACATGGATATGATACCTTATGCCTCAGCAATAGGGTCTATCATGTATGCCATGCTATGTACTAGGCCTGATATAGCGCATGCTCTGAGTGTCACGAGCAGGTATCAGGCGGATCCAGGCTTGGAGCACTGGAAAGCAGTAAAGTGTATCCTTAAGTACTTGAGAAGGACTAAGGATCTTTTACTAGTATATGGAGGTAATAGCCTTAAGGTTGAAGGCTACACTGACTCAAGTTTTCAGTCTGATGTCGATGATAGCAAGTCGAATTCAGGGTATGTGTACACCCTGAATGGAGGAGCAGTGTGCTGGAAGAGTTCCAAGCAAGATACCACTGCTGACTCGACCACAGAGGCGGAGTACATTGCTGCATCAGATGCAGCAAAGGAGGGAGTCTGGTTGAAGAAGTTCATCACAGATTTGGGAGTCGTGCCGGATAGTGTGGAGCCGATTTCCCTATATTGCGACAACAACGGGGCAATTGCTCAAGCGAAGGAACCTAGGTCTCATCAGAAATCTAAGCATGTTCTGAGGAGGTTCCACCTTATCAGAGAGATCGTGACCCGAGGAGATGTAGCAGTGGAAAGAGTTCCATCCGAAGATAACATTGCAGATCCACTAACAAAGCCATTGTCTCAGATTGTCTTTGAGCGTCACAGGGGTCTGATGGGGATCAGACACATAGGTGATTGGCTTTAGGTCAAGTGGGAGATTGCTAGTCATAAGTGCCCAGCAAGCCAATCACGTGAGTGATGGCACGTGTGACTTGATACAGAATCTTTTTGCTTATTATATTTTTGGCGTATATCACTTTATAACTATTGCATAAATGCATATGTATTGTGATTTCCTTGGATTTGTGCAATGGGAATCGGATCGTGATGAGATCACGATAAATGAGATCGATTCACCTTTAAACACATATCCTAAATAATCCCGGTCATAGGTTACTCGAGAGGGACATCGTGATAACCGGATAGACTGGTGTGCTGTATACCCATCCATATGATGGATGCAGCTGGTCTCATAGCTGCTCGTGTAGGGACACTAGGGATACAGTACAGGTGCTCATTGGAGAATGAGTTCACTGATTGATCCGCTTACGGAATGCTGGATGGTTGATGATGCCTTATTGTCAGACAACGATTCCGTAGTCCTAGTGGTGTATCTGGTTCTTAGACTTGAGACACCAAGGATGTCCTGTATGAGTGCTCCACTCTTTGATACCAGACTTATAGGTTTGGCTGTTCCCAGATCTAGTACAGCTGGTCATTGGGAGTGGTAGTCGACCTTACGAGGGCTATTGAGTGTCGATAGAGGATCATCCACTCTCGGTATCATGAGAGGAATATCCCATGTGTTCTTGCTCAGACAAATCCCTGGCCAGGGTCATTCGGGTTGAGAGAGAAAGAGTTCTCCGGGAGAATCCGATTAGAGCGAGACTCAAGTAGAAACCGTATGGGTCTGACAGCACCATGCTCGATATACGGTCTCTGGGATATTAGATGGATGAGGGACTATAGGTACATGGTAACTGAGGACAGACAGGTCCAATGGATTGGATTCCCCTGTATCGTCTGGGGACTACGGCGTAGTGGCCTAGTACTTCCGTAGTCGATGAGTCGAGTGAATTATTACAGAGATAATAATTCACTTAGTTAGAAGGAGTTCTGACAGGTATGACTCACGGCCAGCTCGATATTGGGCCTAGAGGGTCACACACATATGGTAGGCATTGCGATGAGTAGAGGTTCGGATATGAGATATCCGACGGAGCCCTTGTCTTATTGGATGCAGATCCAATACCCACTAGGGAAAGGACCCATTAGGGTTTTGACACGGGATCTCTATAAATAGGAGGGATTCACAGCCTCATAGGCTAGAGTCTTTGCTTGCCCTTCCTATTCTCCTCTCCCTCTCCACCTCAGAGTAGGCCTGGAGTTTTGAGGAGCATCGTCGCAACCCTGCTGTGTGGATCACCGCTAGAGAGGAGGACGCTTGACCTCCTTCACCCTCTCCTGAGGATCTGCAAGGAAACAGGGATATATGATCTCCCTAGGTAACACAATCTCTATACGCAGTTTTGTGTTTTGCGGATTTTGCGCACCAATCTTCGCACGACGACGAACATCTTTTTGGGAATCGGGGATTTTTGTTTTCTTGTTCTTCCGCTGCGCATATGATGTCGCCCCCCATGATTTCCCAACAGCTTGGGATGTTTTTAGTTATGTAGTTCACATGTAATTAGGATTAGGAATAAAAGATAATCCTATATTCTGGTTAGGGGCCAATTGGGCCCAAAATTAGACTTGGTTTGGGCTAAATTTAAAGCCTAACTAGTGAACCGAAGGGTCTGGCGGTGGCACCGCCCAACACCCGAGAGCCAGGCGGTGGCACCGCCAGTCCACTGTCAGTGTCAGACACTGACAGGCAGTGGCACCGCCATTGACAGGCGGTGGCACCGCCAGCATCGAGAACCAAACAGAATTCAAATTTTGGAGCCCAAATTTGAATCCTCTTGAGGCCTATAAATACCCCTCAATTCTCAGCTGAGAACACAACTTTTTGTGAAGCAATTGATTGAGAGAAAGGTCTTAGAAAAGTCTTTGCAAGTCTTGTTTTCAATTTGCTAGAGTATTCACCTCCTTCCTTCTTGCTGAAAATTTGTAAGAGTGTGAACCGCTTGTAAAAAGTTGTAAGAGGGGTATTTGCCCTTCCCCTTCAAAAGATTTGCTAGTGGAAGGTGGGAGCCTCATCGAAGAGGGCCTCGCAAGTGGATGTAGGTCATTTGACCGAACCACTTTAAAATCGGCGTGATCTCTGGTTTGCATTTTATTATCGCTATTTACATTACTGCAAACCTTCTTATGTGCTTTATTTCCTCATTACCTTTGCTGCATACCTTTACGAACACACGTTCAAGTTAAGCTTTTCAAATTCGGTTTTTATCGTATCGAAAGATTTTCCAAAACCGAAGTTTTAATCCGCTGCACTAATTCACCCCCCCCCCCCTCTTAGTGCCGCTCCGATCCTAACAATTGGTATCAGAGCAAGGCTCACTCTCATATTTGGTTTGATACCCAAGAGAGATGGCTTACTCCGACATACATGAGAGTCATTCTATCACACGTCCACCCATGTTTAATGGGTCGGATTATACTTATTGGAAGACTCGTATGAGGATCTTCCTCATTTCCATGGATCTCAAGCTTTGGACTATTGTCGAAAATGGATTTCAAAAATCTTCTCTTCCGATGAGCTAATGGAATAAATCGGAGAAGAAGGTTTTTGCTTTAAACGCAAAGGCTATGAATGTCTTGTTTTGTGCACTAGACAAAAATGAATTTAATCGTGTTTCAATTTGTGATTCGGCTTTTGATATTTAGAGAACTCTTGAGGTCACTCATGAAGGCACTAACCAAGTGAAAGAGTCCAAAATCAACATCCTTGTGCACTCTTACGAACTTTTTCAAATGAAACCAAGTGAGTCCATCGGAGACATGTACACCCGGTTCACGGATGTCATCAAAGGACTCAAAGCTCTTGGTAAAGATTTTACTAACTTTGAACTAGTAACTAAAATCTTAAGATCCCTCCCTAAAAGTTGGGATCCAAAAGTTACGGTCATTCAAGAGGCCAAAGACCTTAAAACATTCCCTTTTGAAGAACTTATTGGGTCTCTAATGACCTACGAAAATACATGTCAAGCTCATGACGAGCTCGAGAACCCCCTTCCAAAGAACAGGAAGGACATGGCACTCACATCAAAAGAAGATCACTTGAAAGGAACATCAAGTGATGAGTGACATTGTACTTTTGACTCAAAAATTTAAAAAATATTTAAGAAAAAATAAATTTAAAAATAATATAAAAAATAAATTTGAACACAAGAAGGACCAAGTGATTTGCTATGAGTGCAAAAAACCGGGACTCTACAAGAACGATTGTCCTCAAGCCAAAAAGAGAACATCAAAGAAGAAGGCGCTCAAGGCAACATGGGATGATTCAAGCGCGTCCGAAGAAGAGGAGTCCAACACTGCGCAAGTTGCTCATTACGCCCTAATGGCCATCGGAGAAGAGGTAACAGATTTAATTGATGCAGATTTACCTTATCATGAATTATTAAATGCCTTCCATGAGTTATTTGATGAATGTAAGATAATTAGTAGAAAATATAAATTGCTAAAAACGGAGCATGATAGTCTTACTTGTAATGTCGATAAATTAAAGACTGAATATCATGACAGTTTAGCTCCATGTATAAAATGCCATGATCTAGAAACTCTCCAAAAGGAGAACTTACTACTTAAGGACACCTTGAAGAAATTCGAGGTTGGTAGTAAGTCTTTGAACATGATCCTTACAAATAAGGGTCATGTTCCTAGAAGAAGTGGAATCGGATTTGTGAGAAATCCTCACCAAAATCCAACCACCTTTAATAAAGGCCCTGTCTTACATGTTCGGCACCAAAGCAATTGCAACTTTTGTTGCAAATATGGACATAAAACTTATAAATGTCCATTCAAGAAAATTAGTCCGAACAAACTAATTTGGGTTCCTAAAGGAACTATGATCAATTCTATGCAATATGATGAATAAGTCAGATTAGTTTTTAAGGCACCCAAAAGAAAATGGGTACCTAAAAATAATCCCTTCTTATAGAAACATACACCATCACAAGCTAGGAGCAAGAGATGGTATCTCAATAGTGGATGCTCAAGACATATGACTGGAGATCCATCTCATTTCTCTATGCTCACTAGCAAAGAAGAAGGGTACGTCACCTTCGGAGACAACAACCAAGGCAAAATCATTAGCAAGGGAACCATAGGTAACAAATTAAAATTTTCTATTGATGATGTCTTACTAGTTGATGGATTGAAACATAATCTCTTGAGTGTTAGTCAATTATGTGATAAAGGTTATATCGTTAGATTTGAATCAAATGTGTGTATTATTGAAAAACCAAACCATAACATAACTATGATTGCATTAAAACAAAATAATGTCTGCGCCATCAACCTTGATGAATTAAGTAATGAAATGTGCTTCTCTGTTTTAAATGATGATGCTTGGCTTTGGCATAGGAGACTAGGCCATGTAAGCATGAAACTAATATCTAAGATTTCATCTAGAGAATTAGTATGAGAAATTCCAAATATGAAGTTTAATAAGGACAAAGTATGCGATGCATGTCAACTAGGTAAACAAATAAAGACTAGTTTCAAACTAAAAATTCAAATTAGCACCACTAGACCATTACAATTGATTCATTTGGACTTATTTGGACCAATTGACACGACAAGTCTAGGAGGAAGCAAATATGCGTTTGTAATTGTGGATGACTATACTAGATATACTTGGACCTATTTCTTAGCTCACAAAAGTGATTGATTCAAGTGTTTCTCTAAATTTTGTAAACTCACTCAAAACGAAAAAGGCTTCATGATTTCATCAATTCGGAGTGATCACGATGGCGAATTTCAAAACCGTGAGTTTCAAAACTTTTGTGAAGTTAATGGATGGAATCACAACTTCTCTACTCCGAGAAATCCTCAACAAAATAGAGTAGTTGAAAGAAAAAATAGAAACCTACAAGAAATGTCAAGAACGATGTTAAATGAATATAGTCTACCCAAGTATTTTTGGGCCGAAGCCGTGAATACGGCTTGCTACATCATGAATAGGGTTCTAATAAGACTGTCCCTATCAAAAACTCCCTATGAATTATAGAATAACAAAAAACCAAATGTTTCCTATTTTAAAGTTTTCGGTTGTAAATGCTTTATTTTGAATGAAATGGATGCCTTAGGAAAATTTGATGCTAAATCCGATGAAAGCATCTTTCTTGGTTACTCTTCCGTTTCTAAGGCTTTTCGGGTTTTTAACAAAAAGAACCTTAGTAATAGAAGAGTCTATTCATGCAGTTTTTAATGAAAATTTTAATTTAAAGAAAAATAATTTTGATGGTGATCTTGGTTTTGATAATTTGAATTTAAATGAACCCCCACCTCAAAATAGCAACTTGGATGCACCTTCTTCCGAAATTTCCTTACCCAAGGAATGGAAGTATATAGATGCTCATCCAAAGGAGCTAATTATAGGAGATACATCAAAAGGGGTTCAAACTCATTCCTCTCTCAAGAATTTTTATGCTAATACCGCCTTCCTTTCTCAAATCGAACCTAAATGCATTGACGAGGCCTTAAAAGATGATTTTTGGGTTATTGCAATGCAAGAGGAATTAAATCAATTTGAGAGGAATAAGGTATGGAAGCTTGTTCCTAGACCCAATGACCATTTAGTCATTGTTACTAAATGGGTCTTTAGAAATAAGCAAGACGAAAATGGTATCATGGTTAGAAACAATGCTAGATTAGTGGCCAAAGGTTTTAACAAAGAAGAAGGTATCGACTACGAAGAAACCTTCGCTCTAGTGGCAAGATTAGAAGCCAGTAGGATGCTCCTTGCCTATGCTAGTAGTAATAATTTTAAACTGTTTCAAATGGATGTCAAAAGTGCCTTCTTGAATGGTTTTATTTCCGAAGAAGTATATGTCGAACAACCTCCCGGATTTGAAAATTCTCTTCTTCCTAATCATGTATTCAAATTGACTAAGGCTCTCTATGGCTTGAAACAAGCTCCTAGAGCTTGGTATGAAAGGCTTAGTACCTTTCTTATTTTAAATAATTTTAGCAAAGGTAAGGTTGATACTACATTGTTTATCAAACATTTTGAAAATAATTTTCTTATTGTGCAAATTTATGTTGATGATATTATTTTTGGCTCTTCGGATGAATCACTATGTGAATCATTTGCCAAATGTATGAGTCATGAATTTGAAATGAGTTTAATGGGTGAATTAACTTTCTTTTTAGGATTATAAATCAAACAACATAGTGATGGTATATTTCTTAACCAATCTAAATATAATTTAGAATGGTTAAAATGATTTAACATTGATAACTCAAAAGCAATAAACACCCCTATAAGTACTACGATTAAGTTAGATATGGATGAAAATAGTGAAAATTTTGATCAAAAAACATATAGGGAAATGATAGGTAGTCTACTCTACCTCACCGCGACTAGACCGGATATTATGTTTAGTGTAGGACTTTGCGCTAGGTTTCAATCTAATCCTAAATTATCACATCTTAAGAGTGTTAAAAGAATATTTAGGTATCTTAAAGGAACTCCAAATCTAGGATTGTGGTATCTAAAATCTGAAAAATTCGATTTAATAGCTTATGCAGATGGCGATTTTGGCGGATGTTGGATAGATAGAAAAAGTAAATCCAGAACATGCCAATTTTTAGGACATGCACTTGTTTCTTGAACTTCCAAGAAACAAAATTCAGTTGCACTATCTACGGCGGAAGCCGAATACATTGCTGCTAGTGCATGCTGTGCACAAGTTGTTTGGATGAAAAATACATTAGAAGACTATGGAATTCACTTTAAAAACGTTCCCATAAAATGTGATAATACTAGTGCCATATGTCTTACTAAAAATCCAATTCAACACTCTAGAACTAACCACATCGATGTTAGGCATCATTTCATACGCGATCATGTCCTTAACAATAATGTTGTTCTAGAATTCATTGACACAAAGCATCAATTAGCAGATATATTTACAAAAGCTTTGAATGAAGACCAATTTGAATTCATTAGAAAGGAATTAGGTATGTTGAATTGTCCCTAAGAATCAACTTGTTTGAATGGATTTTTCGTAAAGTTTTTCATCCTCTCTCTGTTCCTCGGTGAATTTGATCCTTCTCTTTCAATTCTAAATGACACGTTAAATTACCTTATCATATCTTGAGTCAAACACCGCTCCCATCTGATCAAGATTAATGATTTTATGATATTTTATGAATCTCGAAATTGATTTTGATGGCTTAATTATGAGTTTCAAGTTGACGATTTGAATTTGAATGAGTTTGTATTCGAATTATGATCTTGACTTATTGGAGTTACTACTTGAAATTTTTTTTTAATCACAATCTCTTCTTTGTACACCTACAATTTTTGTTATTTATAGAAAGAAGAGATTTGATAAAATGGATGAATGCTGAATTTTCCTTTAAGATGAACTCTGCGTAAATATTTTAGCATACTTAATTTTGAATGATGAATTTTTGTATGATCAATGTTGAATTCCTGATGTTATAATCACAAATTATGTGCTTCAAGTCTCTTTCCCTTTTTGTTGATGACAAAGGGGGGGAGAAGTGATGACTAAGTGATGACTTATACCATTTCGATAGCATGACTTAATGAAAATGTCTTATGCGCATCGATAACATGACTTATATGAATTACAAGAACTTGTATAATACACATATCTTATATGCCTTACAAAATCTTTGAGAATATCGCAAGATTGATTGATCATATTGAAAGCATGCCTTACATTTATATCATAAAATTTATGTTGAAAATCTTTATCTCCTATCGTAGTAAAAATTGTCTCTTATCATTCGACTTAAAAATGATTTTCATCGAAGTTTCGTATTTACTTATGTTTAATGAGAATAACGATAAGTTCAACGGTTAGAACTTATCGGTTTATGCTTGAATTCAATGGGATGGAATTCAAGTGTTTTTATCTTCTCATAATATGGCATATAGATAGGGGGAGTTATGTTTAACTCCATCATCAATTGATTGTCATCATCAAAAAGGGGGAGATTGTTGAATCTCGGATTTTGATGATAAAATCAATTGATGGGTTAATTGATCTAATCCATATTATTGAGTTAAGTGTGCAGGATTAACTATGATAACTAGAAAACATAAAGCAAGAATACCGGAGTCAAGTTCGATGGACGTTTAAGAGTCCGAAGAATCGTCGGAGAAGTTGTCGGAACCAATCGAGAAGAAATCGAGAACCTGTCAGAATTTTCAGAAGTTCGCCGAAGAGATCGTCGGAGGTTCGCGGAGATCACCGAGAAGGCTTGGCTACTCGTTGAAGTCGTCATAAGATTGGGAGCTTGCTGGGAGTCCGTCTGAAGAAATCCGAGGGCATATCGGAAGTCCGCCGGAAGTTTGTCGGAAAGCTCGCCGGAAAAAGACTCGACGTTTGTGGTTGAAAACTTGCTTGGGATGTTTTTAGTTATGTAGTTTACATGTAATTAGGATTAGGATTAAAAAATAATCCTATATCCTGGTTAGGGGCCAACTGGGCCCAAAATTAGACTTGGTTTGGGCTAAATTTAAAGCCCAACCAGTGAACCGAAGGGTCTGGCGGTGGCACCGCCAGACTAGGCGGTTGCACTGCCCAACACTTGAGAGCCAGGCGGTGGCACCACCCAGCACCCGAGAGCCAGGCGGTGGCACCGCCAATCCACTGTCAGTGTCAAACATTGACAAGCGGTGGCACCGCCACTAACAAGCGGTGGCACCGCCAGCATCGGGAACCAAAGAGAATTCAAATTTTGGTGCCCAAATTTGAATCCTCTTGAGGCTTATAAATACCCCTCAATTCTCAGCTGAGAACACAACTTTTTGTGAAGCAATTGATTGAGAGAAAGGTCTTAGAAAAGTCTTAGCAAGTCTTGTTTTCAATTTTCTAGAGTGTTCACCTCCTTCCTTCTTGCTGAAAATTTGTAAGAGTGTGAACCGCTTGTAAAAAGTTGTAAGAGGGGTATTTGCCCTTCCCCTTCAAGAGATTTGCTAGTGGAAGGTGGTAGCCTCATCGAAGAGGGCCTCGCAAGTGGATGTAGGTCATTTGATCGAACCACTTTAAAATCGGCGTGATCTCTGGTTTGCATTTTATTATCGCTATTTACATTACTGCAAACCTTCTTATATGCTTTATTTCCTCATTACCTTTGCTGCATACCTTTACGAACACATGTTCAAGTTAAGCTTTTCAAGTTCGGTTTTTATCGTATCGAAAGATTTTCCAAAACCGAAGTTTTAATCCGCTACACTAATTCACCCCCCCCCCCCCCTCTTAGTGCCGCTCCGATCCTAACAAGGGTAACCCAAGGCACCGAAAGCATGATCTTACTCTATGATTTTAGAGCTCAAAAGTGTTGTAAAGTCTAGAAGTTCTTCTCCCTCTTTTCTTTCAAGTTTTGATCTTTCAAGAGATGAGAGAAAAGTTTATAAGGGTTGTCTCCTAAGCCCGTCAAAAGGAATGAAACTATAAAAGGGTGGTTGGCCTTCGCCTATTGAAGGAAGGCCTCTAGTGGACGTCGGTGACCTCGTTGGTAGAGGAAGCCAGAAGTGGATGTAGGTCAAGATTGACCGAACCACTCTAAAATTACGGTGCTCTCTGGTTTGCATTTACTTTGAGCATATTATCTTTACTGCAAACCTCCATAATAGCTTACTGCCTTCTATGCATTTACGATCGTGTTTCAAAGTTCAGTATTTTTCAAATCGGTGTTTAGACGTAAATCAGTTTTATCGTACGAACATCATATTTCAGTTTGCACTTACATTCTAATTTCCATCATAACTGCAAACTGCATTTATAGATTCGCTTTAACTGCATCTCGCTTGATCACAAGTTAAAATGATTTACGAATCGGGTTTTCTATCAAAATCGCTTTAATCATACGAACGTAGTTTTAATCGTCGAAAGTTTTCCGCTGCACTAATTCACCCCCCCCCCCCCCCCCCCCCCACCCTCTTAGTGCTCCTGATCCTAACAATTTTATGGAAATGTTTTTAAGATGAATCTTGTAATCCTCTAAAGTATTTTTCATCCACATAACTTATGCACAACATGCACTAGCTGCAATGTACTCAGCTTCGGTTGTAGATAATGCAACCGAGTTTTATTTCTTGAAAGACCAAGAAACAAGTGCATGTCCTAAAAATTGATATGTTCTGGATATGCTTTTTCTATCTAATCTACATCCAGCAAAATCCGCATCAGCATAAGCAATTAGCTTTAAGTTCTCGGATTTTGGATACCATAATCCTAGATTTGTGGTTCCTTTAAGATATCTAAATATTCTTTTAACTGCTTTGAGATGAGATATCTTAGGATTAGATTGAAACCTAGCACAAAGTCCTACACTAAACATGATATCCGGTCTAGTTGCGGTGAGGTAAAGTAAACTTCTTATTATACCCCTATAAGCTTTTTGATCAAAGCTTTCTCCACTTTCATCAATTTCTAACTTAGTGGAGGTGCTCATAGGAGTGTTGATAGCCTTTGAGCTATCCATATTAAACCTTTTTAGCAAATCTAAAGCATATTTTGTTTGACTAAAAAATATATCATTACTTAGTTGTTTGATTTGTAAGCAAAAAAAAAAAGTTAATTCGCCCATCAAACTCATTTCAAATTTAAGACTCATACTTTTAGCAAATGACTCACATAGAGATTCATTCGTAGAACCAAAAATGATATCATCAACATAAATTTGAATAATAAGAAAACTATTTTTAAATTTTTTGATAAACAATGTAGTATCGACCTTGCCTTTAAAGAAATTATTTTCGATAAGAAATGAGCTAAGTCTCTCATACCAAGCCCTTGAGGCTTGTTTCAATCCATAGAGAGCTTTAGTCAATTTAAATACATGATTAAGGAGATTATCATTCTCAAATCTGGGAGGTTGTTCAACATAAATTTCTTCAGAAATAAAGCTATTAAGAAATGCACTTTTAACATCCATTTGAAATAACTTAAAATTATTACTACTAGCATAGGCAAGGAGCATCCTTATGGCTTCTAATCATGCCACAGGAGCGAAGGTTTCTTTATAATCGATACATTCTTCTTGGTTGAAACCCTTGGCCACTAATCTAGCCTTGTTTCGAACCACAATACCAAATTCATCTTGCTTGTTTCTAAAGACCAATTTAGTACCAATAACTAAATGATCACTTGGCCTAGGAATAAGCTTCCACACCTCATTTCTCTCAAATTGATTCAACTCCTCTTATATTGCAATGACCCATAAATTATCTTTCAAGGCCTCGTTAATACACTTAGGTTCAATTTGGGAGAGAAAAGCAGCGTTTGCATAGAAATTCTTAAGAGAAGAACGAGTTTGAACCCCTTTAGATGTGTCTCATATTATTAGCTCCTTAGGATGAGCATCTATATACTTACATTCCTTCGGTAAAGAAGGTTCAGAAGAAGATGTATCTAAGTTGCTAGAAGGAGAAAGGGGTTCATTCAAGTTTAAATTTTCAAAATTAAGATTATCATCAAAATAATTTTTCTTAACTTCGAAAATTTCATTAAAAACCACATGAATTGATTTTCTATAATCAAAGTTCTTTTGTTAAAGATACAAAAGGCTTTAGAAATGAAAGAATAACTAAGAAAAATTCCTTCATCGGATTTTGCATCAAACTTTCCTAAGGTATCTTTTTCATTCAATATAAAGCATTTAAATTCAAAAACTTTAAAGTATGAAACATTGGGTTTTTTATTGTTCCATAACTCATAAGGAGTTTTGGAAAGTAATGGTCTTACTAGAACCATATTCATGACATAGCATACCATATGTACGGCTTTGGCCCAAAAATATTTAAGTAGGCTATGTTCATTTAACAAGGTTCTAGTCATTTCTTGTAAGTTTCTATTCTTTCTTTCTACTACTCCATTTTGTTGAGGATTTTTTGGAGTAGAGAAGTTGTGGTTGTATCCATTAGATTCACAAAATTCTTAGAAATCACGGTTTTGAAATTCACTATCGTGATCATTTCAAATTAATGAAATCATAAAACCTTTTTCATTTTGAACACGTTTACAAAACTTAGAGAAATACCTAAAGCAATCATTTTTGTGTGCTTACTTCATATGTATCTACTAAAATCATCCACATAACAAATGCATATTTGCTACCTCCTAGGCTTGATGTAGCAATTGGTCCGAATAAGTCTATATGGATCAATTGCAAAGGTCTAGAAGTGCTTATTTAGTTCTTTGGTTTGAAGCTACCTTTTATTTGTTTTCCTAGTTGACATGCATCACACACATTATCCTGTTAGGATCAAGAGCACTAAAAGGGGGTGGGGGGGTGAATTAGTGTAGTGAAAAATTTTCGTCGGTTAAAATGACTTTCGTATGATGAAATCTGATTTCGATGAAAACTATTTCGGAAAGATCTTTTAAGTTGAGAGCAAGCGGAAGTGTAATTGATGTAAAGCAATGAAGGCAGTTTACAATTAAGATAAAGAGCAGAAAATAAATGCAAACCGAGATTTAGAGTGGTTCGGTCAATCTTTACCTACATCCACTTTTGGCTTCCTCCTCCGATGAGGTCACCAATGTCCACTAGAGGCCTTCCTTCAAGAGGCGAAGGCCAACCACCCTTTTACAGCTTTTCTCTTTTTGACGGGCTTAGGAGACAACCCTTACAAGTTTTCACTCCCCTCTTGAATGATCAACACTTAGAAAGAAAGAGGGAGAAGAACTCTAGCTTTTACAACACTTTTAAGCTCTCAAATACTCAGAATAAAAGCAAGCTTTCGGGTTACACTTTTAAGCTTTCGGTGCGTCAATCGCTTCTTCCGATGAGCTTCCGGGGAACTTCCGGCGAACATCCGATGAACCCTCGGTGATGCTCCGGCGGACTCCCGACAAACTCCTAGACTTGCGACGATCCTCTTGGCGAGTTCCGACGAGCTTCTTTGGCAAGCTCCTGGACTTCTCGGATTGTTCCTGCAGAACCTCCGACGACCGTCCGGACTTCCGATGAACTCTCGAGCCCCCAACATGATCTTGGTCTTGACTTCGGCTTAACACCTGCTGCATGTCTTAGTACCATCGTAGTTAATCCTGCACACTTATCTCAACATATGGATTATATAACCAAATGACAATTGACTTCATCATCAAAATCTGAAATTCAACAATCTCCCCCTTTTTGATGATGATAATCAATTGATGATGGAGTTAACCTTAACTCCCCCTACCTATATGACATACTTGAGATAAGTTATTCTTGAATTCAAAGCTTTTGAATTCAAGAGACATATTGATAGGTTAAGTTCATTTAAACGTATCAACACCCCATTATGATTCCTATCATGATGTATCTTTCTAAAAATGATGTCAAGGTTTGACATTCATTTTCAAGTCTCATATTTCAAATGTGAAAGACAGCAATCATAGCAATTCATCACATGGCAAGATATCAATTTGTAAGATTACGATGTAAGCCCTAGATATCTTAACATGATGCAAATATGGCAATCATAGCAATTCATCATATGGCAAGGTATCAACATTGTAAAATTACAATGTAAGCTCTAGATATCTTATCATTAATGCAAATATGGCAATCATAGCAACTCATTCTACCATCAATTTACCACATATTTCTCTCCCTTTATCATCAACAAAAAGAGAACGATTCAAGCATATTTCAAGCATAGTAATAAGTGTGATAAATATTCATGTTATTTTTCAACCATAAGATACCATTCATACAAATTATTTTTCAAGCAATCATGACATGGTATCATTCAAAAGTCTATTAAGGAGATAGCTTTCATTACTTCTTCCTTATTTGTCATTAACGTTTTGCATGAAGGAGGAAAGCCATTGAGTTAAAAATCATAAGAGATTAAATCATGCTTCATTTTCATAAGGATCAAGATATACATGTGAAATTTAAATCCTTACAAATGTTCATCTCAAAAAGAAATCTTTCTTCATCAAGAAGGAATTCATGTGAAAGAATCATTACATCAAATCTATTTCTCGATTTAAAAATTATTTTTCACAAGGTAAATCCATGAGAGTTGCATTTGTTAATCAATTCCATATGTCAAAAATCATGAAAGCTCATGAAAGCTTGATATGACATAGGCTCATGAAAGCTCCATTCAAGAAATACATTTAATCCGGAAGAGAAATACAAAATCATGCATTGTTAGGATCAAGAAAGTCCAAAAATGAAGTTTAACAAATTCATGCATTCGGACAAAGTTTTGTCATAGCTTTTTAAACACAATCATGAAGGTAAAACATGCTTATCATCATGGAAATCAAGACACACAATTTCCAACATGTTATTGAAGCATATAATCATGTAAGATTTTCAGCATTAAGTGATTGATCAAAGAATCAAGAAAGTCCAAAAATAAAATTTAACAAATTCATGCATTCAAACAATGTTTTGCCATAGTTTTTCAATCACAATTATGAAGCAGAATTATTAGTGTTTTGTATTACTCAAAGATTAAGAATCCGATATATGAATGAACCTTCTCAAATCATAATGAGAGTATAACATGCTAAACATGGAAACTTATAGTACCAAGGCACAAAATTTTTAACTTTAAAGTAAACACGTTATTGAAGCATTCAATCATGTTAAATTCGTATAAAATTTTTAGCATGGAATTTAAGTGATCAAAGAATCAAGAAAATTCGAAAATGAAGTTCAATCGACATTAATATTCCTAACTCCGTAAATGCTCAACAAATAATACATCAAGTCATATATACCAATAGTTAAACATATCAAGGACTTGCGATCATCATAGTAAGTGGCATTGCGATCAAAGTGAATAGCATAAAAAGTTTACAACAACATAGTTTTACAACACGACAAAAAGGAATTATGTCTACATTATACATAAGCTCATTCAGGTGGTGGAAAATTAAAATGCCTAAACAGAGTGTCAAACTATCGATGAATCTGCTACAGCTCAGATAAGATTTGATCTTGGTGATGTTCAAGCCGATCTTGTCTTTGTTCAAAGCGATCCATCCGAATCCCTATGTCTTCGATAGATGATGAAAGAGCTTGCTCAATTAGGTGTGATTCCTCAAAGGGACCAGTTAGAGGAGATTGATTGCCCCTAAGATTGGTGTTTCTGGTTCTGGTTCAGGTTGAGGGGGATCGGTTCTTCTAGGCATTCTAACCCACATACCATTTCTAAATATACATCTCATTCGATGAATTAGATTTTTATTTATCATGCTAAATCTATCTACCTATATAACCTCTTCGTTGGGTGATATTGCAATATCGTAGGTATTAAGTATTCTAGTGATTATGCTACCATATGGAAGCATCATATCCTTTTTAGATATCTTTATCATGTTTTGTTGGATAAGGTAACCAAAATAATTGTTAAATCCTTTCATGATCCAATACATGGTTCCTAGTTCCATTTGACTTACTTCATCATGATGGTATTGTTTAGGAAGAATGATACTAATTAGGATGTGATAAAGTATTTTAGTGTTTAATAGTAATAGATGTTCATAGCTTTTGGGAAGTATCATTAAGTTGGGATTACCAAAAATTATTCCTAAGGCATCAACATGCATGGTCCCAACCGTTTCATCATCCCATTATCCTCTAAAATAACAACCTCTATCTTTTATAGGGATGCCTATGATGTCGCAAAGGGATCTATCCGTAATGGATATGTGATGTCCTAGAAGATAGATAGACACCTTTTCTTCTTCATCTATATGTAGATTGTTATAAAACAACCTAACAAGCCTAGGGTAGATGGGTTCACTTATTTGTAGGATTGGGAGAAGATCTAGATTTGTAAACCATTGAATTGGCTATAAATCGTTTAGTTCATCTAGATCAACATACTTTCCCTTATGAATATTTCTAAATTCTATGAAAGAAAATTTTTGAGCATGTAGATTTGAATCAAAAAGTGTGGAATCAAAGTTTTCTTCTAATCTCCTCTTTCCTTTGTCACTAGAGGATCTTCTAGAACCCATAAATATTGCTATTTAGAAAGATAAATAATGAGTAAGAGTAGATCAAAAAACAAAAATCAAAGGTTTTTTTAGAATACCTTAGTTGAGATCTTCAAGAGGAATTAGGATTGATTCTTGATCTTGTAGGAAATAGGCAGTTTTTGGATAGTTGAAGGGGAGGAATAGAGTTGGAGGAGAGTTTAGAGCTGTGAGGAGAAGAGAATGAGTTGGGGTCGATTCTACCGCCGGCCCTAGCTCAGGTTTAAAAAGGGGCAGGTTGCAGGCGGTGGCACCGCTAGCTACACGGTGCAACCGCCTGCCATCCGTAACAGCCGATGTTGCTACCACCAGCTTGTTAGGATCGAGAGCACTAAGAGGGGGGCTGAATTAGAGCAGCAGAAAACTTTCTGCGATTAAAATCGAAAGCTGCGTTCAAACGATAAAAACAACTTCTGTATGAAAGTTGATACTAAGCAAGGTTAAAGTCAATTTATGCAGGCAGTTTGCAGCTATGATGAAAACCAGAATATCGGCGCAAACTGAAATCCGACGTTCGTACGAAGAAACTGATTTACGTCTAAATGCTGATTCGTAAATCACTTGATTAGATAAGATGCAGTTTAAGCAGGAGTATAAAGGCAGTGTGCAGTTATGGTAAAGCTCAAAACGTAAACGCAATCTGCAATATGATGATCATACAAAAAAGTAGATTTACGTCTAAACGCAGATTTACGTCTAAACGCAGATTTACGTCTGAACCTTGAAACTCGTTCGTAAAATCGTAGAGGGCAGTAAGCTATTGAGAAGTTTGCAGTGAAGGTAAAATGCTCAAAGGAAATGCCAACCGAGATTTAGAGTGGTTCGGTCAATCTTGACCTACTCCACTTTTGCCTTCCTCCACCGACGAGGTCACCGACGTAAATTGAGGCCTTCCTTCAATAGGCGAAGGCCAACCACCCTCTTACAGATTCACTCCTTTTGACGGGCTTAGGAGACAACCCTTACATAAGTTTTCTCTCCTCTCTTTACAACTCAAACTTTGAAGAACAGAAAGAGGAGAACTAGCAGTTTTGAGCTCTAAGAACCACAGAAAGACAGCAAGATTTCGAGTGTGTGTTCTGTGCTTTCAGTGCTGAATGGGTGGGGTATTTATAGGCCCCAACCCAGTTCAAATTTGGAGCTCAAATCTGTCAATTCTCGGAATTCCGTGATCAGGCGGTTGCACCTCCTGGTAGAGCTCGAAGACTGAGCCTCTAGGCGGTGCCACCTCTGTCGGGGGCAGTTGCACCTCTCTGCCAAAGCTCGAAGACCGAGCTCAGGCGGTTGCACCGCCTGACTGGAGAGGTTGCACCGCTTGGCAGAGCTCGAAACTTAAGCTCTGGCAGTGCTACCTCTTGACAGAAGAGGTTGCACCGCCCAGTCTCGCTCGGAGACTGAGCCCGGGGCGGTGCCACCTCTTGGCTGGGGCGGTTGCACCGCCCAGTCTCGCTGGGAGACATAGCCTGGGTGGTGCTACCTCCTGGCTTGGGCGGTTGCACCTCTTGGCACTATTTCAGATCACTGGTTGGGCTCCAAACTTGGCCCAAACCAATCCGAATTCGGGCCCAATTGGCCCCTAACCGGGTTATAAGATTAACACCTAATCCTAACCCTAATTAATGTGCTAACTATGAATTTAAAGACATTTCTTAAGCTATTACAAAGTCCGTAAGTCAAGACGTCTTCCAGCGAGCTTCCGGTGAACTTCCGGCGGTCTTCCGATAAACTCTCGGAAACCATTCTGCGGACTCCCGACAAGCTCCTAGACTTCACGATTTGATCTTGGCGAGTTCCAACGAGCTTCTTCGGTAAGCTCCGATCTTTCTCGGTGAGCTCTGCGAACTTCCAACGAACCTTCCGGCGAGCTTCCGAAAAACCCTTCGGCAAGCTCCCTACTCATTCTCAGCTAGTTCCGGCAGCATTCCCGACGAACCTTCGGACTTCCGTCGAACTCTCGAACTCGCAATGAATCCTTCATGCTTGACTCCAATACTTTGTTTGCTTTATGTCTTCGTCGTTATCGTAGTTAATCCTGCACACACAAGCAAAAACTCTACTCCGATCTAGACAATTATTATAAAGCGAATTGACATTCTGTTGCCCGGCACGTCATTGGTTGGCGCTTCGTCCGATTCTTCAGCGCATCGTCCTCTCTTGCGGCTTGTTGCCTAATCAGCGGTTGACCTCCGCAATGCCGATATCCTTGGCGCAATTCCGCTCTTGGCCCGATGCCCGACGTCCGAAGCCTTCTGCCATCCAATATCCTAACGTGATCTCCTCCGGCGTAACATCAATTCCTCCTACCTTAATTGTCTAATCCTGATCGAGTAGACCTGCATCACTCAAAATGCAGTTAAACATAAACATAATTATCAATTGGTTTCATCATCAAAATATGAGATTCAACAATCTCCCCCTTTTTTATGATGACAACCACTTGATGACGGAGTTAAACTTAACTCCCGGAGTTTAAACAAACTCCCCCTATCAATATGCCATATTGATAGAAACTCTTAGATTCAAAAACCTAAGCAACATGTCATCATAATCGGAGTTAACCTTAACTCCCAGAGTTTAAACAAACTCCCCCTATCAATATGCCATATTGATAGAAACTCTTGGATTCAAAAATCCAAGCAACATGTCATGTCATCAACATACTTCTCCCCCTTTGTCATCAACAAAAAGGAGAAGTACCACAATCAAGTGTTTGTGATATAAGTTTAACTCATTGCATGAAAAACATAATATCTATTGTTATCATCATGCAAGTTTGCTATCATCAAATGGTAAGATATCAACATGTAAAATTGCGATTCAAGTTCTTGATATCTTGACATGGTATGACATTCATAGCACCTATTCATATGAATGCTACTTTTGATATCTCATCATAATATGGCATTCATAACATCTATTCATATTCTTCAAATATGGCACTCATAGTATCAATTTATATATTTCTCCCCCTTTGTCATCAACAATAAGGAGAACGATATAAGCAAATTTTAAATATAAGTGTGATGCCATAAGTTGGTTCATGTCATTTTCCAACAGTGAGTGATAGGATACCAATTATGCAAACATCTCGAGGAAAACATGACATGGAGATAGCTTTTATTGCTTCTTCCTTTTTATTTGTTATCTTTTTACATGAAGGAGGAAAGCCATATGTGAAGTTCAAATCGATAAGATATGTAAGTGATTAAGATATGTAAGTGAGTCAAATCCTTGTATATAAAAATATCATCCTTTTATAAGAGGGAATCATCAAATATGTTTCTTGAAAAATATTTTTCACATGATAAGTGCATTTGCTAGATGATTCCATATGTCAAAAATCAATGATGTGAATTAAACTTGATATGACATATGCTTGTTAAGTTCGGAAGAGGATAATGTATCAAGAAAATCCAATTGTTAGGATCAAGAAAATCCGAAAATGAAATTTGATACTTTCATACATTCGGACAGGGTTTTACTAGAGATATTCAATTACAATCATGAAGGTAAAACATGCTTATTATCATGGAAATTTTTGTATTTAAGCACATAATTTCCAACATGTAATCATGGCAAGTAATTGTGTAAAATCATTATGGCAATCAAGTGATTTGATCATTCAATCAAAAAAGTCCGAAAAATAATTTTAACACGTTTAATCATTCGGACATATTTTTGCCATAGTTTTTCAAATATAATCATGAAGATAAGGCATGCTCATCATCATGGTAGTATGATAGCAAGTTTACCATATACAAGCTAGCAAAAATTTTCAACATTTTAAGGCCCGCAAGCTAGCAATTTTGAGATGTTCAAGAAAGCAACTCTTGCTTCTTGAAATATAAGTTTTGCTAGATGTGCAAGTTGACTTTTTGCTTCTTGAGATAGGCAAGATAGCATTCCTTGGTGATGTTCAATATAGCTAAGTTCTACATCATGCAAGCTAGTGAATCTTATAACATTTTAGAACATGCATAATCACCAAAGCATCATAAATTTTAATAATGTGCAAAATTACAAATTTTGCATGATTGCATTTGTGTGTCTTGAGACTTGCAAGATAGCACTTCTTAGTGATGTTCAAGATAGCAATTTCTTCTCTTTTGAGAAGTGCAATTTTTGCTTTCTTCTTAAATTGTGCAAGCTAGCTATCTCCCCTTTTGTCATTGTCAAAAAGAAGGGAAAAACCCTTTACATCAATTTTTAAATCATGACAAAGATTAGTATCAATCTCATTTGTGCATCATTATATTTTCAAATTAAAACATGCACATTTTCAAAACATATAAACTCATTATTATATGCATGATTCCAAATCATCATTCATATTATTTCAATCATTGTTTCACTCATCACTATAGCTTATCATGCATAATATGTAAAACCATCTAACATGATATAAACATTTATTTATTTATTTATTTTAAGCATTCATGATACACATCATACAAAAGCATATGCATCATTCCAAATCATAAATATTTCAAATCATCATGGTATTAATTTGTCACATTGCATCCTACCATGCATGATCGAAGCTTCTCATTTGCATACATCAAAATAAATTCATGAATATCTCATGCATTCATATCATCACTTGAGGAATATTGAAAAAGAAATAATTGGGTGATGAGATAAATATTTCATGAATACAAAGAATTGCATCATATCATGAATACAAGGAATACAAGTCACAATCATTCAAGAGAAAAATCATCATTCATTTTCAATTCATTCAATTTGATAAATCAAGATCATGATTTTGATAAATTTAAATCATCAAAATCATTTTTATGGCTCACAAAATTTATAACATAAATAGATTCATGATTTCATTGATAATATATTTTCCCCCTTTTTAAGTGTTTCATTTTAAGTGGTCGATTTCATGTTAGCATGCCTTTTCATTTATGAAAACATGCATCAATTTTTTTAAAGCCACTGTTATTATCATGAAAATCGATAATCCATAAATATCAAGAATCATCATACATAATTTCAAAAATATATACTCATTAATCATAACTTCAAATTAAACATGATTTCATATACTCAAAATCGAGAAATAACAATGGAAATCAACATGATACACATTATTACTTCTCAACCACATATAGCATGATTTCATAAGGTATTTTTAATCAAAATCATTTTGTTTATCATAAACATGCAATTTTCATGATTATTTTCAAAATTACTAGAATGATAAGCATGGTTCCTAATTTTTTATATTTTTATTATAAAATTATTAAACATGCAATTTTTAAGAAAATTAAATAAAAAAAGAAAAATGCATTATGAAAAGCATTATGTAATTTCAAAGTAAATTAAAGGCATTTTGATTACCTTAGCGTCGAAAGGTGTAAAGGCGTAGTTTGCCACCTCGCCTTTGTTGATTTTCTCCTCGTCTTCGGAGGAGCTCGATTCATCCCAATTTTTGTTCTTCTTCTTGCGTTCAAAGCAAGTAGTTCCATTCTTTTTACTTTTTAATTTTTGTTTCATTTGTAGTTTAAGTTCACCATCACTTGAGCTTATGCTCGAGTGGTCTTCAAATGTTCTATGTCCCAAATCCTTCCTGTTCTTTGGAAGGTGGTTCTCAAGTTCTTCACGTGCATTGCACGTCATTTCATATGTGATCAATGAACCAATTAGTTCTTCAAGTGGAAAAATATTTAAATCTTTTGTTTCTTGTAAAGCCGTTACTTTTGAATCCCACTTCTTAGAAAGAGAACGCAAAATCTTGTTCACAAGTTCAGAATTCGAAAAACATTTGCCAAGAGCTCTTAAACCATTGACGACATCCGTAAAACGGGTGTACATGTCACCAATGGTTTCGCTTGGCTTCATTTGAAAAAGCTCAAAATCATGCAATAAAATATTAACTTTCGAGTCTTTGACTCTACTAGTTCCCTCGTGCGTGATTTCAAGAGTGCGCCAAATATCGAAAGCCGTTTCGCACAAAGAAACCCGATTGAACTCATTTTTGTCCAAAGTGCAAAATAAGGCATTCATAGCCTTTGCGTTTAAAGAAAAATGCTTCTTCTCTAAATCCAACCATTCGATCATTGGAAGAGAAGACTTTGAAAAACCGTTTTCAACAAGATTCCAAAGTTCAACATCCATAGAAATAAGAAAGATCCTCATTCGAGTCTTCCAATAGGTGTAGTCTAATCCGTTAAACAACGGTGGACGAAAAACTGAAAAGCCCTCTTGAAAGCCATGAAGAGCCATTTCTCTCGGGTGTAAGTCCGAAATGAGAAACACCGGGCTCTGATACCAATTGTTAGGATCGAGAGCACTAAGAGGGGGGGGGGGTGAATTAGTGCAGCGGAAAACTTTCTGCGATTAAAATCGAAAGCTGCGTTCAAACGATAAAAACAACTTCTGTATGAAAGTTGATACTAAGCAAGGTTAAAGTCAATCTATGCAGGCAGTTTGCAGCTATGATGAAAACTAGAATATCGGCGCAAATTGAAATCCGACGTTCGTACAAAGAAACTGATTTACGTCTAAATGCTGATTCGTAAATCACTTGATTAGATAAGACGCAGTTTAAGCAGGAGTATAAAGGCAGTGTGCAGTTATGGTAAAGCTCAAAACGTAAACGCAATCTGCAATATGATGATCATACGAAAAAGCAGATTTATGTCTAAACGCATATTTACGTCTGAACCTTGAAACTCGTTCGTAAAATTGCAGAGGGCAGTAAGCTATTGAGAAGTTTGCAGTGAAGGTAAAATGCTCAAAGGAAATGCAAACCGAGATTTAGAGTGGTTCGGTCAATCTTGACCTACTCCACTTTTGCCTTCCTCCACCGACGAGATCACCGACGTCAACTAGAGGCCTTCCTTCAATAGGCGAAGGCCAACCACCCTCTTACAGATTCACTCCTTTTGACGGGCTTAGGAGACAACCCTTACAGAAGTTTTCTCTCCTCTCTTTACAACTTAAACTTTGAAGAACAGAAAGAGGAGAACTAGCAGTTTTGAGCTCTAAGAACCATAGAAAGACAGCAAGATTTCGAGTGTGTGTTCTGTGCTTTCAGTGCTGAATGGGTGGGGTATTTATAGGCCCCAACCCAGTTCAAATTTGGAGCTCAAATCTGTCAATTCCCGGAATTCCGGGATCAGGCGGTTGCACCTCCTGACTGGGGCGGTTGCACCGCCTGGCAGAGCTCGAAGACTGAGCCTCTAGGCGGTGCCACCTCTATCAGGGGCGGTTGCACCTCTTTGCCAGAGCTCGAAGACCGAGCTCAGGCGGTTGCACCGCCTGACTGGAGAGGTTGCACCGCCTGGCAGAGCTCGAAACTTGAGCTTTGGCGGTGCTACCTCTTGACAGAAGAGGTTGCATCGCCTAGTCTCGCTCGGAGACTGAGCCCGGGGCAGTGCCACCTCTTGGCTGGGGCGGTTGCACCGCCCAGTCTTGCTGGGAGACATAGCCTGGGCGGTGCTACCTCCTGGCTTGGGCGGTTGCACCTCTTGGCACTATTTCAGATCACTGGTTGGGCTCCAAACTTGGCCCAAACCAGTCCAAATTCGGGCCCAATTGGCCCCTAACCGGGTTATAAGATTAACACCTAATCCTAACCCTAATTAAAGTGCTAACTATGAATTTAAAGACATTTCTTAAGCTATTACAAAGTCCGCAAGTCAAGACGTCTTCCGGCGAGCTTCCGGTGAACTTCCGGCGGTCTTCCGATAAACTCTCGGAAACCATTCTGCGGACTCCCGGCAAGCTCCAAGACTTCACGATTTGATCTTGGCGAGTTCCAACGAGCTTCTTCGGTAAGCTCAGATCTTTCTCGGTGAGCTCCGCGAACTTCCAACGAACCTTCCGGCAAGCTTCCGAAAAACCCTTCGGCAAGCTCCCTACTCATTCTCGGCTAGTTCCGGTGGCATTCCCGATGAACCTTCGGACTTCCGTCGAACTCTCGAACTCGCAATGAATCCTTCGTGCTTGACTCTGATACTTTGTTTTGCTTTATGTCTTCGTCATTATCGTAGTTAATCCTGCACACACAAGCAAAAACTCTACTCCGATCTAGACAATTATTATAAAGCGAATTGACATTATGTTGCCCGGCACGTCATTGGTAGGCGCTTCGTCCGATTCTTCAGCGCATCGTCCTCTCTTGCGGCTTGTTGCCCAATCAACGGTTGACCTCCGCAACCCCGATATCCTTGGCGCAATTCCGCTCTTGGCCCGATGCCCGACGTCCGAAGCCTTCTGCCATCTAATATCCTAATGTGATCTCCTCCGGCGTAACGTCAATTCCTCCTGCCTTAATTATCTAATCCTGATCGAGTAGACCTGCATCACTCAAAATGCAGTTAAATATTAACATAATTATCAATTGGTTTCATCATCAAAATATGAGATTCAACACAGCTGGGCGGTGCCACGGCCTACAGGCAGTGAGCACTACTTTCAGGGCTGTGTGGGCTGATGTGGGTGTTTTTAATTTGAAGAGAGTCTTTATTTGTGGAGCAGCTAACCTTAATTATGTAAAAGTTTCCATTGAGAAATTTTGTACATTCATGATAGATTTTGTGAAATGCATACTCTACTCAAATGTGTTTATGATAGAGTTTTCAATATGTTCATGACTTGTCAAGCAAGCTTGTAAGCCTTGCTAGTTTATGATTTATATGCAGACTTGGCTTGTAAGTCGTAAATTCATGATCTTGTAAGATATAGTTGTTAGGATCAAGAGCACTAAGAGGGGAGGGGGGTTGGTGGTGAATTAGTGCAGCGAAAAACTTTCGACGATTAAAACTGCATTCGTACGATGAAATTGTTTCCGACATAAAACCATTTTTAGAAACTTAACTTGAATGCGAGTTCATAAAGGAGTGCAGCAAAAGTAATAAGGAAGTAAAGCACATATGGAGGTTTGTAGTAAGGTAAGCAGCAAGAAGAAATGCAAACCAGAGAGCACCGCAATTTTAGAGTGGTTCGGTCAATCTTGACCTACATCCACTTTTGGCTTCCTCCTCCGATGAGTTCATCGGTGTCTACTAGAGGCCTTCCTTCAATAGGCAAAGGCCAACCACTCTTTTACAGTTTCACTCCTTTTGACGGGCTTAGGAGACAACCCTTACAGAATTTTCACTCCTCTCTTGAATAATCAAAACTTGGAAGAAAAGAGGAAGGAGAACTTTTGGCCTTTACAACACTTTTGAGCTCTAAAATCACAGAGTAAGATCAAGCTTTCGGTGCCCTTTCATGCAGGAAAGGGTGGGGTTTATATAGGCTCCAAACTGGTTTGAATTTGGAGCTCAAATGTGTCATCTCCCGGATTTCAGGGTTCCTGGTGGTACTACCGCCAGACTGGGCGGTACTACCTCTCGGAGACAGAGCTCAGGCGGTACCACCGCCTAACAGGGGTGGTACCACCGCCCAGTCTCGCTCAGAGATTGAGCCTAAGCGGTACCACCGCCTGACACGGGCGGTACCACCACTTAGTCTCACTCGGAGATTGAGCATAGGCGGTTCCACCGCCTGACCTGGGTGGTTGCACCGCCGAGCTTTCCTGAGCTCCTGGGCAGTGCCACCATCGACCCAGGCGGTGCCACCGTCGACCAGGAAATCTGGGTCCAAATGGGCTAATCCTTTGGCCCAATTTGGGTCTGTTAAGGGCCCAATTGCCCCCATATTAAGTTAATGGGATCACCTCCCATTCCTAACTTAATCTACATGCTAACTATGATATTTCTTAAGATATTTACTACAACTTGCTCCAGTGCATCAATCGCTTCTTCCGACGAGCTTCCGGCGAACATCCGGCGAACATCCGACGAACCTTCGGCGATGCTCCTACGGACTTCCGGCAAACTCCTGGACTTACGACGATCCACTTGGCGAGTTCCGACGAGCTTCTTTGGCAAGCTCCTGGACTTCTCAGATTTGTTCTTGCAAAACCTCCGATGACCGTTCGGACTTTCGTCGAACTCTCGAACCCCCAGCGTGATCATGGTCTTGACTCCGGCGTAACTCCTGCTGTATGTCTTACTTCCATCGTAGTTAATCCTGCACATGTAAAACAAACTTCGATCTAGACAATTAATACTAAGCATTAATCAAGTTGTCCGGCATGTCATTGGTCCCTCAATGCTTCGTCTGATTCTTCGGCGCATCGTCCTCTCCTACGGCCTATTGCCTAATCGGCCAATTGACTTCGCAACTCCGATATCCTTGGCGCAATACCCGCTCTTCTTGGCTCGATGCCCAAGTCCACGGCCCGTAGCCTTTTATCAATACGTCGACCGATCCACCGGCCCGACGTCCAATCTTCTAACATGTTCCTCCGGCCCAACATGATTTTTCCTGCTTTAATTGTCTCATCCTGATCGAAGCATCCTGCATCACTCAAAACGAAGATTAAAACATAAACACAATTATCAATTGATTTCATCATCAAAATATGAGATTCAACAATCTCCCCCTTTTTGATGATGACAACCAATTGATGACGGAGTTAAACTTAACTCCCTCTATCAATATGTCATATTGATAGAACCTTGAATTCAAACTGAATTTAAGTCATTGCAATATTCATCATGAATACTTGTAACACGTCATTATGAACTTATGCATAACATCATACTTCTCCCCCTTTGTCATCAACAAAAAGGAGAAGTCCAACTATTCTTGTGTTTGGAATATAGGTTCAACTCATTGCATGAAAAACATAATATCTAGTTTTATCATCATGCAGTTTTGAAGCTAGAAAATTTAACAAGTGTTACATCATGCTTAGAACATTCAAGCTATCAAGTTTTAGATATGCAAGTTTTACAACATACAAGATAGCACTTTTGCTTCTTTTGAGATAGCAACTTCTACATCATACAAGCTAGCAAATTAGAGATGTTCAAGAAGGCAACTCTTGCTTCTTGAAGTATGCAAGTTGCAAGCTAGCAAATTTTTGCTTCCCATGCAATGTTTGAGCTTGCAATTTTGCTTCCATTGCAAAGTGCAAGTTTAGCATGTTTAGCATCTTGAGATAGGCAAGATAGTATATTTTTGTATTTTCTTAAGATTTCAAGCTAGCAATTATCGGTGATGTTCAAGATAGCAATTTCTTCTCTTTTGAGAAGTGTAATTTTTGCTTTCATCTTGAATTGTGCAAGCTAGCTAGTTTGCCTCTTTTCATGATGTCTACGCTAGAAATTCTTGCTCCCCCTTTGTCATTATCAAAAAGAAGGGAAAACCCTTATATCAATTTTCAGATTATGACAAAGGTAAATATCAATCTTATTTGTGCATCATTATATATTCAAATTAAAACATACATAATTTTAAAAACCTTATTTTTCATTCACGATACCGAAAAATAAATCAATCATCATTAATGAGCATATCATACATGATACTCAAACATTAAATTTTTTAAGCATTTATCAACATGTTGATCATGATACCAAACATTCATCATTTAAAGTATTCATGAAACACATCATATGCAATATATCATGTACATCATTATCATAAGTATTACATACATCATTTCAAATTCATGAATATTTCATCATTGCATGCATCATACCAAATCATAAAATATAAATCATCATTACATACATGATTCTAAATCATCATTCTATCAAAAAATGATAATTATTGATTTTCATATTATTTAAAAAAATCAAAGTGTTGCATGCATTTTTATCTAAGGGAAAAATCATTGTGTTACATGCATTTTTATCTAAGGGAAAAATCATAGTGTTGCATGCATCATTCCAAAACATTTCAAGCCATGCAAGTCATAAATACAAAGAAATCATGTCATGAAGGATAAAATCATTTTAATACCGAAAGACATGATTCATATAGTAAATATCTTCTTTAAATAAAATATCAAGAAAAATCATAGGAGTACAAAGAAGATATCTTGTTTTAAAAGAAAATCAAGTAATAAATCCAAGAACTCACAAGGAAAAATCATGATTCATTTAGAAAATCTCCTCTTATGAAAATATCAAGTAGAATCGTAGAAGATCGATTAATGAGAAATTTTGATTCATAATAAATCTCATGTATCAAATGTCGAGAAATCAAAATGACGATTCATAAAAAATCACAAGTTATATTCAAGAGAAAAATCATCATTCATTTTCAACTCATTCAATTTGTCAAATCAACATTTCTTGGGTATACATGATATCAAAACATGGTTTCAAATCTTCAATATATAACATACATAAATTCAAAAATCGAAAGGAGAAGGGAAGAATTCAAAGGTACAAAGATTTCAACCATCTCATAAACAAATGAGAGATCAAGTCATGAATCCAAAATTCTATGAATCATTTTGACAAATCTCCTTTCAAATAATCGAAATGATCATCAAAGGAAATCTCATATTATTCCAAGAAATCAAGATCATGATTTTGATAGAACTCATCTTAAATTCAAATCATCAAAATCATTTTTATGGTTCACAAAATTCATAACATAAGTAGATTCATGATTTCATTGATAATATATTTTCTCCTTTTTTAAATATTTCATTTTAAATGATTGATTTTATGTTAGCATGCTTTTTCATTTATGTTAAATAAAAACATGCATCAATATTTAGGATCGAAAAATGAATTTCGTCATAAAACCATCAAGATCAATAGATTTTCAAAAATAAATTGTTAGGATCAAGAAAATCCGAAAATAAAATTTAACACTTTCATGCATTCAGACATGGTTTTGCTATAGATTTTCAAACACAATCATGAAGATAAAATATGCTCATGATCATGAAAATTTTTGTATCCAAAACACATAATTTCCAATATGTTATTAAGGTATGTAATAGTGTAAAGTTCTCATTATAGCAATTAAGTGAATGAATTAAGAATGTCCGAAAAATGATTTTAATAAGTTCATGCATTCACACACATTTTTGCCATATGTTTTTCAAATACACTCATGAAAATAACACATGCTTATCATCATGTATAACTTAAAATTTCATGCATAAAATTGTCAATCATGGTATCAAAATATTTAATATTACATCATTATGCATTTCTTCAAATCAAACATGATTTTATTTAATCAAGATCGAGAAATAACAATGGAAATCAACATGATACACGTTATTACTTCTTAACCACATATAGCATGATTTTATATTTTCAATCAAAACCATTTTGTTTGTTTATCATAAAATATATAATTTTCATGATTATTTTTAAAATTACTAGAATGATAAGCATAATTCCTAATTTTTGCATTTTCTATATTAAATTATTAAACATATAATTTTTAAGAAATTTAATTCTAAACTAAATAGAAAAGGAAAATGCATCATGAAAAGCATCATGTAATTTCGAAGTAAATTAAGGGGGTTTTGATTACCTCATCGTTGAATATCGTTAAGACGTAGTTTGCTACCTCACCTTTCTTGATTTTCTCCTCGTCTTCGGAGGAGCTCGATTCATCCCACTTTGTGTTCTTCTTCTTGCATTCAAAGCAAGTAGTTCCGTTCTTTTTGTTCTTAATTTTTTGTTTCTTTAATTTTTTAATTTTTTTAGTGAGTAGTTCTTGTTCACCATCACTTGAGCTTATGCTCGAGTGGTCTTCAAATGTTCTATGTCCCAAATCCTTCTTGTTCTTTGGAAGATGGTTTTGTTCATCATTTCATCATGTGCATTGCACACCATTTCATATGTCATCAATGAACCGATAAGTTCTTCAAATGAAAAAAAATATTTAAATCTTTTGTTTCTTGTATTATTATTACTTTTGATTCCCAAGCTTTAGAAAGTGATCGTAAAACTTTACTAACAAGTTCAAAATTCAAGAAACATTTGCCAAGAGCTTTTAAACCATTGACGACATCTATAAAACGGGTGTACATGTCAACAATGGTTTCGCTCGACTTCATTCGAAAAAGCTCGAAATCATGCATCAAAAAATTTACTTTAGAATCTTTTATACTACTTGTGCCTTCGTGTGTGATTTCAAGAGTACGCCAAATATCGAAAGTCGTTTCGCACATAGAAATCCGATTAAACTCATTTTTGTCTAAGGCACAAAATAGAGCATTCATAGCTCTAGCATTTAAAGAAAACGTCTTCTTCTCCAAATCATTCCAATGGTTCATTGGAAGAGAAGACATTCGAAAACCGTTCTCGACAATATTCCATAAATTTAAATCCAATGAAAGCAAGAAAACTCTCATTCGAGTTTTCCAATAAGTGTAGTCCGTCCTATTGAAGAAGGGAGGACGAATGAGAGAGTGACCCTCTTGGATGCCGAAAAGAGCCATTTCTATCTAGGTGTTAAACCAAAATAAAAAACAATGGCTTTGAAATGTTCCTCCGACCCAACATGATTTTTTCTGCTTTAATTGTCTCATCCTGATCGAAGCATCCTGCGTCACTCAAAATTTAGATTAAAACAAAAACACAATTATTAATTGGTTTCATCATCAAAATATGAGATTCAACAATAGTTGGATCCAGAAAAATTTGAAGAAGAAATGTATCCGATAAATTCGAAATTCCAGAGGATATGTGAAGGGGAAATCCTGAGTTTCAAAATTTGAGGGATCAAACAGGATTGTATCAGTATCATTTTGTAATTGATAGTTTCAATTTTACTAATCCTCTTTTTATCATTTTAGCTAGAGAGCATTATCAGTCATTTTGGATCTCTTGGTCATAGGCCTTGAGCATCCACTATCAAGGTACCATCACTTGCTCCTAGCTTGTGGTGATATATGTTTCTACAAAAAAGGATGATTTTTAGGTACCCATTTAATCTTGGGTGCCTCAAAAACCGATCTAAATTATTTGTCATGTTGCATGGAATTCATTGTGGTTTCTTTAGGAACCCAATTCAATTTGTTAGGACTAATCTTCTTGAATGGACAATGATAAGTTCTATGTCTATGTTTGCAATAAAAATTGCACTTGTTTTGGTGTGAAACATGCAAGATAGGGCCTTTAATGAAAGTAGTTGGATTTTGGTGAGAGCTTCTCACAAATTTGATTCCACTTCTTTTAGAAACGTGACCCTTATTGGTAAGAATAATGTTCAAGGACTTGCTAACAACCTCGAATTTTTTCAAGGTATCCTTGAGTAACAAGTTCTCCTTTTGGAGTACTTATAAGTCTTGACATTTTGTACATGGAACTAAACTATCATTCTGCTCAATTTTTAATTTATCAAAATTACTAACAAGAGTATCATGCTCCTTTTTTAACAATTTATATTTTCTACTAATTGTTTTACATTCATCAAATAAATCATGGAAAGCATTTAACAATTCATCAAATGATAAATCTGCATCAATTTAATTTGATACCTCCTCTCTAATGGCCATGAGTGCATAATGAGCAATTTGCTCGGTGTTGGACTCCTCTTTTTCTAATGCGCTTGAATCATCCCACGTTGCTTTGAGCGCCTTCTTCTTTGGTGTTCTCTTCTTGGCTTAGGGATAATCACTTTTATAGTGTCCCAGCTTCTTGCATTCGTAGCAAATAACTTAGTCCTTTTTGGGTTCAATTTATTTTTAGTGTCATTTTTAAATTTATTTCTTTTAATGAATTTTTTAAATTTCCTTGTTAGAAGTGCCAAGTCATCGTCAAAGTCCTCATCATGTGAGTTTTCTCTTAAGTGGTCTTCTTAAGTTCTAAGTATTATATCCTTCCTGTTCTTTAGAATGGTGTCCTCATGCTCTTCATGAGCTTTGCAAATCATTTCATAGGTCATTAAAGATCCGATTAATTCTTCGAAAGGGAAGTTGTTTAAATCTTTAGCCTCTTGAATAGTAGTGACTTTAGGGTCCCAACTCTTTGGAAGGAATCTTAGAATTTTATTAATAAGCTCGAAATCCGAAAAACTTTTATCGAGTCCTTTTAGACCATTGATGACATCCGTGAAATAGGTGTACATGTCACCAATGGTCTCGCTCGATTTTATTCGAAAAAGTTCATAAGAATGTACTAAAAGATTGATTTTTGACTCTTTCACTCTACTCGTGCCTTCGTGAGTCACTTCAAGTATATGTCAAATATCAAATATAGTTTCATAAATCGAAACACAATTGAACTTGTTTTTATCAAGTGCACAAAATAAGGCATTCATAGCCTTTGCATTTAGAGCGAAAGTCTTCTTCTCCAATTCATTCCAATTAATCACTGGAAGAGAAGACTTTGAAAATTCATTTTCAACAATATTTTAAAATTTAAAATCCATGGAAATATGGAAGATCCTCATTTGGGTCTTCTAATAGGTGTAGTCCGTCCCATTGAATATGGACAGACATGTAATAGAGTGACCCTCTTGGTTTCCGACATATGTCATCTCTCTTGGGTTTTAATCCAACTAAGAGCGAACCCGCTCTGATACGAATTGTTAGGATCAAGAGCACTAAGAGAGGGGGTGAATTAGTACAGCGGAAAACTTTCGTTGGTCAAAATGACTTTCATACGATGAAATCTAATTTCGATGAAAACCGTTTCGGAAAGATCTTTTAAGTTGAGAGCAAGCGGAAAGTGTAGTTGATGTAAAGCAATGAAGGCAGTTTGCAGTTAAGATAAATTACAGAAAATAAATGCAAACTGAGATTTAGAGTGGTTCGATCAATCTTAACCTACATCCATTTTTGGCTTCCTCCTCCGACGAGGTCACAGACGTCCACTAAAGGCCTTCCTTCAATAGGCAAAGGCCAACCACCCTTTTATAGCTTTTCTCCTTTTGACGGGCTTAGGGGAGAACTCTTATAAGTTTTCACTTCCCTTTTGAATGATCAACACTTAGAAAGAAAGAGGGAGAAGAACTCTAGCTTTTACAATACTTTTAAGCTCTCAAAAACTCAAAATAAAAGTAAGCTTTCTAGTTACCCTTTCATGCAGAAAGGGTGGGGTTTATATAGGCCCCAATCAGTTTGAATTTGGAGCTCAAAAGTGTCCATTCCCATATTTTCGGGGTCCTAGCGGTACCACCGCCATAACTGGGCAGTACTACTACTTGTTATCTGTCACTGAGCGGTACCATCACTTGACTGGGGTGGCACCACCATTGGCAATAATAACTGCCAGCAATACCACCACCTGACAGGGGTGGTACTACCTCCCAGAACTCTTGGGAGACCGAGTCTCCTGGGCGGTACCACCGCCAGCCAGGAATTTTGGGTCCGAATGGGCTGATCCATTCGGCCCAATTTGGGTCTACCAAGGGCCCAATTGGCCCCAGATTAAGTTGATGGAATCACCTCCCAATCCTAACTTAATCTACATGCTAACTACGACAATTAAGACATCAATACTGCAGATCGTGTTTCGATGCGTCAATCGCTTCTTCCGACGAACTTCCGGTGAACATCCGACGAACCCTCAGTGATGCTTCGGCAGACTCTCGGCAAACTCCTAGACTTGCGACGATCCTCTTGGTGAGTTCCGATGAGCTTCTTTGGTAAGCTCCTAGACTTCTTATATTGTTCTTGTAGAACCTCCGACGACCGTCCGAACTTCCAATGAACTCTCGAACCCCTAATATGATCTTGGTCTTGACTCCGGCTTAACACCTACTGCATGTCTTACTGCCATCATAGTTAATCCTGCAAACTTATCTCAACATATGGATTAGATAACCAAATGACAATTGACTTCATCATCAAAATCTGATATTCAACATATCTTTGATGAACTTGATATGAGGAATTCCTCTTATAAGTTCTTTAGATGAAATTTAAGAGATTAGTTTCATGCTAGCATGACCTAATCTCCTATGCCAAAGCTAAGTATCATCATTCAAAACTGAAAAACACATTTCATTGTAAAGAACATTGATGTCAATAGTGTATACGTTATTTTGTTTTAGTGCAATCATAGATGTGTTTTTGTATGGTTTTTTAATAATGCAAGCATTAAATTCAAATCTAACAATATATCCTTTATCACATAATTGACTAATATTCAAAAGGTTATGCTTTAAACCATCAACTAACAATACATCTTCAATAAGAATGTTGGATTTTGTTACCTATGGTTCCTTTGCCAATGATTTTACCCTTATTGTTGTCTCCAAAGGTGACATATCCTTTGTCTAAGCTAGTGAGCTTAGAGAAATGAGATAGATATCCGGTCATATGCCTTGAGCATCCACTATCAAGGTACCATCTCTTGCTCCTATCTTGTGATGGTATATTTTTCTCCAAAAAGAGATGATTTTTAGGTACCCATTTGATCTTGGGTGCCTCAAAAATCGATCTATATAACTTATCATGTTGCATTGAGTCATTTGAGGTTCTTTTATGAATCCAAATCAATTTATGTGGACTATATTTTTTGAATGGACATTTGTACACAACATGTCCAGGTTTACAACAAAATTTACATTTGGTGTGAGGTGATACATGCAAGGTAGGGCCTTTAATAAAGGTGGTTGGATTTTGATGAGAGCTACTCACAAATCTAATTCCACCTTTCCTATGAATGTGACCCTTATTGGCAAGGATCATGTTCAAGGACTTGCTTCAACCTCAAATTTCTTCAAGGTATCTTTGAGTAACAAGTCTTCCTTTTGAAGTATTACTAAATCATGACATTTTGTGCAGGGAGCTAAGCTATTTTCATGCTCAATCTTTACTCTATCAAAATTGCTAATAAGAGAAGCATGTTCCTTTTTTAAAGAATTATACTTTTTACTCAAAATTCTATATTCATCAAATAATTCATGAAAAGCACTTGAAAGCTCATCGAAAGTTAAATTTGCGTCTAATGAACTTGTTACCTCATCTTCAGTAGCCATTAGTACATAGTGAGCAACTTGTTCGGTGTTGGTTGGCTCCTCTTCTTCTGAAGGACTTGAGTCGTCCCATGTAGCTTTGAGCGCCTTCTTCTTTGATTGCCTCCTCTTTGCTTGGGGATATTCACTCTTGAAGTGTCCCGGCTTCTTTCATTCATAGCATATCACTTGTTCTTTCTTTGGTTCAAATTTATTTTTAGTATCATTCTTTAATTTATTGCTTTTTATAAATTTTTTGAATTTTCTTATTAATAATACCAAGTCTTCATCAAAGTCCTCATCACTTGAGTTTTCTTTCAAGTGGTCTTCTTGTGTTCTCAATGCTATATCCTTCCTATTCTTTGGAAGGGTGTCCTCAAGCTCTTCATGAGCTTTGCATATCATTTTATAGGTCATTAGTGACCCAATTAGTTCTTCAAGAGGAAATTTATTTAAATCTTTGGCCTCTTGAATGGTCGTTACTTTAGGATCCCAACCTTTTGGAAGGGATCTTAAAATCTTATTAACTAGTTCAAAATCTGAGAAACCTTTACCAAGTCCTTTTAGACCATTGACGACATCAGTAAATTGGGTATATATGTCTCCAATGGTCTCACTCGGTTTCATTCGAAACAACTCATAAGAATGCATTAAATAATTAATTTTTGACTCCTTCACTCTACTAGTGCCTTCATAAGTCACTTCGAGTGTGTGTCAAATCTCAAAAGCCATTTTACAAATCGATACTCGATTAAACTCATTTTTATCTAATGCACAAAATAAGACATTCATAGCCTTTGCATTTAAAGTAAAAGTCTTCTTCTCCAACTTATTCCAATCGTTGATTAGATGATAAGACTTTTGAAAACCGTTTTTTACAATGTTCCAAAGCTCAAAATCCATTGAAATTAGGAAGATCCTCAATCTAGTCTTCCAATATGTGTAATTCGTCCCATTGAACATGGGCGGATGTGTAATTGAATGGCCCTCTAGGTTGCTAGCAAATGCCATCTCTCTTAGGTTTAAAACTAAATAAGAGTGAACCTTGCTCTGATACCAATTGTTAGGATCAAGAGCGGTACTAAGAGGAGAAGATAGTATAGTGGAAAACTTTTCGATTCTAGTATAAAATATTTTGTACGATCGAAGGAAATCGATTCAAAAAGATAGTAACTTTAAAACGTAAGAGAGCATAAGTGTAGTGAAAGTAAGATGAGGAGAAGAAGCACTTTGCTATGAAATGATTTGCAGCTAAAGAAAATTGCTCAAAACAAAATGTAAACCAGATTTAGAGTGGTTCGGTCAATGTGATCTATATTTACTTTCGGATTCCTCCTCTGACGAGGTCTCCGGCGTCAACTAAAGGCCTTCCTTTAATAGGTGAGGACCGAACACCTCTTTACAGCACTTTCTCCTTTTCCCGGGTTTAGGAGATGAACCCTTACAAGTCTCACTCCTCTTTCTTGGATGGTTACAAGGCTAAGAGATGAAGGAGGAGAACTCTAACTTTTACAACACTTAAGACTCAATAATTTAAGATTAAGACAATAGGTTTCGTGCCCTTTCATGCAGAAAATGGTGGGGTTTTTATAGGCCCTAATGGCTTTAAAAATAGAGCCAAAAAGTATCTAATCTCGGATTTCTAGGGTTCTAGTGGTACCACCACCATTATTGGGCGGTACTATCGCCTGACACCTGACATTGGGTGGTACTACTGCTCAGTTTGGGCGGTACCACCGCTTGATAGAGCTCGGAGACCGAGCTCTAGTGGTACCACCGCCTGATAGGGGCGGTACCACTGTTGGCAGTAATAACTACCGGTGGTACCACCGCCTAGTCTGGGTAGTGCCACAACCCAGAAATCTTGGGGGGCACTGCTTTCCAAGCGGTGCCACCGCCGGCCAAGAATTCAGGGGATGATTGGGCTGTTCAATCCGGCCCAAATCAACCCTATTAAGGGCCCAGTTGGCCCCTAATTAAGTTAGTGGAATTACCTCCCAATCCTAACTTAATTTATGCTCTAACTACGATAATTAAGACATGATCACAGCTCTTCTTGTTCCGGTGGGTCAATTGCTCTTCCGGCATACTTCCGGCGAACATCTGATGAACTCTCAACAATGCTCCGGCGAACTCCTAGCAAGCTCTTGGACTTTACAACGATTTTCTTGGCAAGTTCCGATGGGCTTCTATGGTATGCTCCTGGACTTCTCGGTTGGTTCCCGTAGAACTTCCGACGAACGTCCGGACTTCCGTCGAACTCTCGAGCTCCCAGTGAGATCTTGATCTTGACTCCGGCACAACACCTGCTTTATGTCTTACTGCCATCGTAGTTAATTCCGCATACTTTTCTCAGCATATAGATTAGATCAAATAAATTACAATTGACTTCATCATCAAAATCCAAGATTCAACAATGGGTCCCACTATCGCTTCCACGCTCCCGCTGCTCCTCCTCATGTGATTACAACTTAATCATAAGCATGTAGGCCTAACAATAAATGAGAAATAAAATAGAGGCTCGCAGGCCGCAATAATAATAATCACAAGTACACAAATCACAAAGTCTATGATCATCCGTCCACACATCATACATCACATGTAAATATTATTTTATAGGACTACTAGATAATAATAAAAATAATATTCAATTAAAATTTTTAATTAATTAATATTTTCTGAAATTAGGGACATCCAGAAAAAATTTTGAATTGTGAGAGGTATTTTCATAATTTGGACAAAGGATAGAATTTGAAATTTCTGAAATTTCGAGGGGTAAAACTATCTTTTGCCCAAAAATGCCCTAATGCCCTTCTACCTCTCCCCTACTGCTGCGGCCGCCATCACCCTGTCGATGGCAGCCTGTGCGATGAGGGGCGCGGGGCATCGCCCCTTCCCGCGGGCGGCGTCGCCCCTATAGGTGGGTGCCCCCGCGAGCGGGCCAGGCACCCCTGTGGGCGGCGCTAGCTCCGTCGACGGTTCTGCCTGCGGGGCAGCGCCCACGGGCGGTTCTACCCTAGGGGCCTTCCACTTGGCCCAACACAGCCCAAATTTGGGCCCAATTGGCCCCTAATTGAGTTGGCCCAATTCTAACCCAATTATGCCTAAAACCTACTTCGATCTAGATAATTATTACAAAGCCAATCAAATATTGTTTGGCATGTCATTGGTCCATCGACACCTCGTTGATTCTTCGGCGCATCGTCCTCTCCTACGGCCTATTGCCCAATCGGCCAGTTGATCTCCGCAACTCCGATTTCCTTGGCGTAATTTCTACTCTTCTTGGCCCGATGCCCAATCCCACAGCCCGAGGCCTCCTATTGATACGTCGACCGATACTTCGGCTCGATGTCCAATCATCTGACATGTTCCACTTTGCCCCAACATGATTCTTCCTGCTTTTAATTGTCTCTCCCTGATCGAAGCTTCCTGCGTCACTCAAAACGTAAATCAAATAAATACTATCAATTAGTTTTATCATCAAAATCTAAGATTCAACTATCTCCCCCTTTTTTATGATGACAACCAATTGATGACGGAGTTAATCTTAACTCCCCCTATCAATATGTCATATTGATAGAACCTTGAATTCAAATTGAATTCAGGTCAAAGCAAATTTAATCATGAATATTTCATCATTGCATGCATCATGAATATTGAAAGACCCAATTAATCATATCATTCCATGCAATATAAATTCATGCATAATCAAAATATCCAAGTATATCATCCAATGCATGATTGTCATCATATCTTCTCCTCCTTTGTCATCAACAAAAAGGAAAAGTACAACTAGCAATATTTTTTAAATATACAAGCTAGTAAGATAACAAGTTTTGAACATGCAAGCTAGCAATTTTTAATGATGTTCAAGTTTAGCATGTTTGCTTTTCTTGAGATAGCAACTTTTTTATTCTCTTTAGATTACAAGCTAGCAATTCTAGGAAGTTTTACATCATGCAAGCTAGTAATTTTTACGATATGCAAGTTAACAAGTTTACTTTTCTTTGCGATGTTCAAGATAGCATATTTTTGTATCTTCTTGAAATATACAAGCTAGCAAACTTAGTGATGTTCAAGATAGCAAGTTCATTCTTCTCTTTTGAGAAGTGCAAACTAGCAATTTTGCTTCCTATCAAGTTTTTCTCCTTATAATTTATAAGCTAGCAAATTTTACTCCCCTTTTGTCATTGTCAAATAGAAGGGAAGAACAATGCAATAGTGTAATTCATTCTCCTTTACATCAATTTTCAAATTATGACAAAGATAAAGTGTCATTCTTATTTCAATATGCCATAATTGAGATAAACCTTGAATTCAAATTGAATTCAACTCAAAGAAATTTTAATCATGATTCACATCATATGCAATACATCATATACATCATCATAATAAAATCATAAGTATTGCATGCATCATTCCAAATCATAAATACTTCACATCATGATGATATCAAATATCGAGAAATCAAGATGATGATTCATATCACAAGTTATAATCAATAGAAAAATCATCATTCATTTTCAACTCATTCAATTTGTTAAATCAACATTTCTTGAGTATGCATGATACCAAAATATGGTTTTAAATCTTCAACATATAACATGCATAATTTTAAACCATTACAAACCATTATCAAGGTTATAGTTTGTTTGCATAAGTCTCTTTGTTAATAAATGGTAAGAAGAAATCATCGAAGATAGAAAATATTTTGATTCTCATAAAAGATAGCTCAAGTAGAAAAATCAAAAAGAAAGTTCATGATTTGGTTGAAAATTTTTTATTCAAATTCAAATCATCAAAATCACTTTTAGAAAAATTCAATAAAGGCAACATAAATAGATTCATACGAGAACTTGATTCATGCATATTGTCTCAATTTTTCATGAATCATAAAAAATTTAGAGTATCAAGTTGAGGAATCATGATTTGTGTGACAAAAAAATTGTTAATTCATGCATTCAAACCATTATTACTTCAACTCATCATGCATAGTTTCAAAATGTAAAATCATTTTGATACAAAATTAAATATGATACAAACATTTATTTTTAAAATACATTCCCTTTTAGTTGTTTCAATTTAAGTGATTTGAGTTTATACAAGCATGTCCTTGTCCTTTTTTGCCAAATCAAAACATATATCATTGTTTAAAACGGAAAAAGCACTTTCATTATGGCAAAGATCGATAAGCCATTAATCACAATAATCATTATGTATAATTTTAAAATATAAACTCGTTAAACATAATCATCAAACATGATTTCATAAAGCATTTTCAATCAAAATCAAAAATTAATACGGAAATCAACATGATACACATTATTGCTTCTTAAACACATACATAAGATTAATCTTACTATGTGTACAAGCATTAGATTAACATTTTATTATATTTTCATAAAACATGTAATTGTCATGATCATTTTTTTCAAAATATCTAGAAAAAGAAGCATGATATAATTTTTTTTAATTTTTTATTTTATATTTTTTACTAACTAATTTAAAAACAAAATTATCAAGTAATTTTAAAATAAAGTAAAGGAGTTTTGTTTGAGTTGTTTACCTCATTGTTGAGAGTCATCAAAGCGAAATTCATCGTTTCGTCTTCATCGATTTGCTCCTCGTCATCGGATGAGCTCGATTTATCCCAAGCAGGCTTGAATACTTTCTTCTTCTTTAATAACTTCTTTTTAAGTTCATTTTTATTCTTTAATTCTTATTTCATAAACTTTTTAAATTTTATAGTGAGAAGTTCAAAGTCATCATCATCATCACTTGAGTTATCACTCAAGTGGTATTCTAGTGTTCGAAGTGTCAAATCCTTCCTATTTTTTGAAAGGTTGTTCTCATATTCATTTTTTGCCATATAAGTCATTTCATAGGTCATTAAAGACTGATAAGTTCTTCAAGTGAAATATAGTTTAAATTCTTTGCCTCTTGAATGGCCGTTACTTTAGGGTTCTAACTCTTTGGAAGGGATCTCAATATTTTGTTAAGGAGTTCAAAGTTAGAAAAACTTTTACCAAGCGCTTTTAGACTATTGATGACATTCGTAAAATGGGTGTACATGTCTCTAATAATCTCACTTGGTTCCATCCAAAATAATTCAAAATCATGCATCAAAATGTTGATTTTTTAATCTTTAACTTTACTAGTGCCTTTGTGTGTGATTTCAAGTGTATGCCAAATATCGAAAGTTGTTTTACAAATAGAAACATGATTAAACTTATTTTTACTCAAAGCACAAAATAGAGCGTTCATAGCTCTAGCATTCAAAGAAAAAGTTTTCTTCTGCAAATCATTCCATTCGTTCATTGGAGTAGAAGACTTTTGAAAATCACTTTCGATAATATTCCATAAATTCAAATCCATTGAAAGCAAGAAACTCTCATTCGAGTTTTCCAATAAGTATAGTTCATCTCATTGAACTTGGGAGGACGAACGATAGAAAAGCCCTCTTGAAAGCCGAAAAGAGCTATTTCTCTAGGGTGTTAAACCAAATAAAAACAATCGTAGCTCTAATACCAACTGTTAGGAATGAGTCAACACTGAGAGAGGGGGGTGAATTAGTGCAGCAGAAAAAGAACATTGATTTGAAAATCTTCATATGATAAAAGTCTGATTCCGACAAAAACCATTTTGTAAAGATATTAACTTGAAAGAGTATGGGAGTGTAGTGAAAGAAATAAGAAAGTAGAGCAGTTTACAATAAAGGTAAAGGTAAATTGCTCAAAACAAAATGCAAACCAATTTATAGTGGTTCGGTTATCGTGACCTACATCCACTCCACCGATTCCTTTTCCGTCAAGGCCACCGGGATCCACTAACGGTCTTCCTTTAATAGGCGAAGACCAACCACCTTTTTACACCCCTCTTCTCCTTTTCACAGGTTTAGGAGTCAACCTTTTACAAGCACTCACTCCTCCCTATATAGAATTCTAAACTTAGAACTTAGAGGAGGGAATCTCTCAAGTGATTGCTACAACGTTTTTCCACTTTTAAGCTCTCTGTGCTTGTGTGTGTTAACTAGGGATGAGAGGGGTATTTATAAGCTTCAAGTATATTCAAACTTGGAGCCTAAAAATGTCTCATCCTCGATTTTTGGGTTATTGGTGGTACCACCGCCTATGTTGGGTGGTACCATCGCCTACAGCATTGACACTGGGTGGTACCACCATCTAGACTGGCGATACCACCGCTTGACAATCTCGGAGATTCAGTTTGGGTGGTACCACCGTCTCAGAGATTGCGCCACGATAGTTTTACATGTTGGGTCATTGTTTGGGTCTTCCACTTAGCCTAACATAGCCCAAACTTGGGCTCAATTGGCCCTTAATTGAGTTGGCTCAATTCCAATCCAATTACACATAAAACCTACTTCGATCTAGACAATTATTACAAAGCCAATCAAATATTGTCCGGCATGTCATTGGTTCATCGACGCCTCGTCCGATTCTTCGACGCATCGTCCTCTCTTACGACCTATTGCCCAATCGACCAATTGACCTTCGTAACTCCGATTTTCTTAGCACAATTTTCACTATTCTTAGTCCGATGCCCGATCCCATGGCCCGAGGCCTCCTATCGATATGTTGACCAATCCTCCGGCTCGACGTCCAATCTTCTGACATATTCCACTCCGGCTCAACATGATTCTTCCTTCTTTTAGTTGTCTCTCCCTGATCGAAGCTTCCTACAACACTCAAAATGAAAATCAAATAAACACTATCAATTGGTTTCATCATTAAAATTTGAGTTTCAATACCATGGACATCATAATATATTCAAGCAACTAGTAATATAAAGTAACAAAATGTCAGATAATAATAAGCAAACAAAGACTACGTGTCATGTCATACGTGTATTCACTCACGTGATTGGCTTTTAAGGCACCTATGACTAGCATGTAGAAGTCTGATAAATTTTGGCGAGCAGTCCATCAACATTCTCGTGTTCAGATGGCCTAAAGCGAACAAGAAGCCCTCTCTTGAATTGCTCCTATAAGGGAACTCCGTGGCAAGTTTCGTACCAATCATACCATTGGATTGCATCTCCATCTAGCTGGATTGAGACTATTTCTACGTTGGATTCTTCTGGGGTCCTGTGAAAATGAAAAAAAAAATTCTGCCCTAGAGATCCAACTGGTCAGATCCCCATCTTCCCATCTTAGAAATTCCACCTTCATGTGTTGGTAGCTTATGTCATGTTCTTGGTTCTTTTTCTCTGTGTCTTCAGATCGGTTCAATGTAAGACTTGAACTTTCATCGTATTAAAGTTTGCTGAAGCTCTCCAATATGCTCTTTTTGAAATCATTAAGTGTTTCTTATAGCCGGTTCTCGATACAAATTTCTAATGCTTTGATTTAGGCTTTTACTGAGTTGTCAGTAGTCATTGCGTAAGATTGCAAATTTGAAATCTCAACTCCTTTTTCTGGTGTTGGAACTAGGGCATCAATCACTGCCCTATTCGGTGCTGCTGCTATGATGCAGTCGGTGGTAGCACTGTGGGAATGAAGGGTTGTTGCGAGGATGTGAGGATGTAGCTATGGTCGCTGCATGGGATGCAGTGATGCTTGCTATGGTTGCTACATGGAGGGATCGCTGTTGCTAAGGTATAGGAGGCAGCATCATCGATGGTAGAAGCAATGAGGGGGTTGGTCCGTTGGCTAGGAAACAGCGGTAGTGTCCCTTCTCGCTCAAGTAGGGTGGAGTAGTAAGGAGGGAAGGTTGTTGGCCGGGGAGCAGTGACAACGGTGGTCACTAGCCGAAAAATAGTGGCGACATGGGGCTAGTCAAAAGCAGGGGAAGTAGGGGCCCTTTCAACTAGATGGGCTTCAGTTGGGAGAAGATGTGGTTGTGGTAGCTATGGTGCAATGAGGAGGGGAGGTTGCATGCAGGTTGAAGGCTGGGTGGCTACAGCGACGTTGACAAAGGTTGAGAGGCAACAGAGGGTCTGACAGTTGTGGCAATAGAGGATGCTCTGTTATTGATGTCAGTGGTGGAGAGGAAGTAGTGGTCATCAAGGCTAGGAGCGAAAGGGAAGACAATCGTGGGGCTACTGCGAGACGGGACGCTGATAGCGTCATCTCCAGTGAAGGCTTAGAAGGATGACTGCGGTGGAAGGTGGGATGAGGCACCCTTTTCTCACTCAAGCGGGATGGGGCATGAGCGGCTGCAACACAATAGAAGAGGGGTGGGGGCGGGGTGTTGGCCGGGAAACAGCGGCGATGGTAGTCGCTGGCCAGAGAGCGACGACGACGGTGGGGATGGCTAGAAGTAGGGGAAACAGGGGCCCTTTCGACCAGCGGTGGTGGTAGTAGAGAGGGGAAGCAAGGGTGCGTGGTTGCCGACCTTTTCTCTCTTTTTTTTTTTCTAAGACGATGATAACTGCAATAAGAACACCGAGGATCGCTACTCTGATATCAAATGATAAGACCCTAGGGTTTTATCATGGACGAAATGGGAGAAAAGAGGATGATCACTTCGAGGGAATCGACCTCCTTGATCACTTCGAGGGGATCAACCTCCTAGGGTTTGTCAAAAGACTGAATAATATTTCTTTGCTTTTCGAAAAGAAATAGTTACATCCCTATTTATAGAGTTCCGTCTAGAGTCCACGAGGACTTGGACTCTTAATAATAAATAAATATTAAATAAACTTTTATCTGACTCTAATTGAACTAAACAGACCCAATAAACATTATTCAAAAGTTCAGAAAATAAAAAAAATCCTAATAGTTTTATACCATACCAAGCTTCAAAAGGAGTTTGATTCATAACTGCTGTTGCAACTGCTTCTGCCCAAAAATGATTTGGAAGATGTTTTCCTTTAAGCAAACTTCTTGTCATTTCAACGATGGTTTGATTCTTACATTCAGCTACACTATTTTGCTCCAATGTATATGGTATTGTCAATTATCTATGAATACCATTTTCTTCACAAAAAGAATTAAACTCATTAGATAAAAATTCACCACCTCTAGTTGCGAAATTTTATCTTAGGACTCGGTATAGTCAGACTTAATTGCCAAGTCGTTGAAGATATTTTATAACCGAGATTTAGAGTGGTTCGGTCAATCTTTACCTACATCCACTTTTGGCTTCCTCCTCCAACAAGATCACCAATGTCCATTAGAGGCTTTCCTTCAATAAGCGAAAGCCAACCACCCTTTTACAGCTTTTCTCTTTTTTACGGGCTTAGGAGACAACCCTTACAAGTTTTCACTCCCCTCTTGAATAATCAACACTTAGAAAGAAAGAGGGAGAAGAACTCTAGCTTTTACAACACTTTTAAGCTCTTAAATACTCAGAATAAAAGCAAGCTTTTGGGTTACCCTTTCATGCAGAAAGCGTGGGGTTTATATAGGCCCCAATCAGTTTGAATTTGGAGCCCAAAAGTATCCATTTCCAGATTTTTGGGGTCCTGACAGTACCACCGCCATAATTGGGTGGTACTACCGCCTGTTATCTGTCTCTGAGTGATACCATCGCTCAATCTGGGTGGTACTACCGTTTGACAGAGCTCGGAGACCGAGCTTTGGCGGTACCACCGCTTGACTAGGGCGATACCACCGTTGGCAGTAATAACTACTAGTGGTACCACCGTTGGCAGTAATAACCTCGGCGGTACCATCGCAATGATAGGGGCGATACTACCACCCAGAACTCCTAGGAGACCGAGTCTCCTGGGTAGTGCCACCACCGGCCAGGAATTCTGGATCTGAATGAGATGATCCATTCTGCCCAATTTGGGTCTGCCAAGGGCCCAGTTGGCCCCAGATTAAGTTAATGGGATCACCTCCCAATCCTAACTTAATCTACATACTAACTACGATAATTAAGACATCAATACTGCAGATCGTGTTCCGGTGCATCAATCGCTTCTTCTGGTGAGCTTCCGACGAACTTCCGGCGAACATCCGACGAACCCTCAGCGATGCTCCGGCAAACTCCTAGACTTACGATGATCCTCTTGGAGAGTTCCGATGAGCTTCTTTGGCAAGCTCCTAGACTTCTCGGATTGTTCCCGTAGAACCTCCAATGACCGTCCGGACTTCCGACGAACTCTCGAATCCCCAACATGATCTTAGTATTGACTTCGGCTTAAAACCTGCTGTATGTCTTACTGCCATCATAGTTAATCCTGCATACTATCTCAACATATGGATTAGATAACCAAATGACAATTGACTTCAACATCAAAATCCGAGATTCAACAATCTCCCCCTTTTTTATGATGGCAATCAATTGATGATGGAGTTAACCTTAACTCCCCCTACCTATATGCCATACTTTAGATATGTTATTCTTGAATTCAAAGCTTTTGAATTCAAGAGACATATTGATAAGTTAAGTTCATTTAAACTTATCAATACCCCCATCATGATTCCTATCATGATGTATCTTTCTGAAAATTATGTCAAGGCTTGACATTCATTTTCAAGTCTCATATTTCAAATGTGAAAGATAGCAACCGTAGCAATTCATCACATGGCAAGATATCAATTTGTAAGATTACGATGTAAGCCCTAGATATCTTAACATGATGCAAATATGGCAATCATAGCAATTCATCATATGGCAAGATATCAACATTATAAAATTACAATGTAAGCTCTAGATATCTTATCATTAATGCAAATATGGTAATCATAGTAACTCATTCTACCATCAATTTACCACATATTTCTCCCCCTTTGTCATCAACAAAAAGGAGAACGATTCAAGCGTATTTCAAGCATAGTAATACGTGTGGTAAAGATTCATGCTATTTTTCAACCATAAGATACCATTCATACAAATTATTTTTCAAGCAATCATGACATGGTATCATTCAAAAGTCCAATAAGGAGATAGCTTTCATTACTTCTTCCTTATTTGTCATTAACGTTTTGCATGAAGGAGGAAAGCCATTGAGTTAAAAATGATAAGAGATTAAATCATACTTCATTTTCATAAGGATCAAGATATACATGTGAAATTTAAATCCTTACAAGTGTTCATCTCAAAAAGAAATCTTTCTTCATCAAGAAGGAATTCACGTGAAAGAATCATTACATCAAATCTATTTCTCGATTTAAAAATTATTTTTCACAAGATAAATCCATGAGAGATACATTTGTTAATCAATTCCATATGTCAAAAATCATGAAAGCTCATGAAAGCTCATGAAAGCTTGATATGACATAGGCTCATGAAAGCTCCATTCAAGAAATACATTTAATCCGGAAGAGAAATACAAAATCATGCATTGTTAGGATCAAGAAAGTCTGAAAATGAAGTTTAACAAATTCATGCATTCGGACAAAGTTTTGCCATAACTTTTTAAACACAATCATGAAGGTAAAACATGCTTATCATCATGGAAATCAAGACACACAATTTCCAACATGTTATTGAAGCATATAATCATGTAAGATTTTCAGCATTAAGTGATTGATCATAGAATCAAGAAAGTCCGAAAATGAAATTTAACAAATTCATGCATTCAGACAATGTTTTGCCATAGTTTTTCAATCACAATTATGAAGCAAAATTATTAGTGGTTTGTAGTACTCAAAGATTAAGAATCCGATGTATGAATGAACCTTCTCAAATCATAAATGAGAGTATAACATGCTAAACATGGAAACTTTTAGTACCAAGGCACAAAATTTTTAACTTTAAAGTAAACACGTTATTGAAGCATTCAATCATGTCAAATTCATATAAAATTTTCAGCATGGAATTTAAATGATCAAAGAATCAAAAAAATCCGAAAACGAAGTTCAATCAACATTAATATTCCTAACTCCATAAATGCTCACCAAATAATATATCAAGTCATAGATACAAATAGTTAAACATATCAAGGACTTGCGATCATCAAAGTAAGTGGCATTGCGATCAAAGTGAATAGCATAAAAAGTTTACAACAACATAGTTTTATAACATGACAAAAAGGAATTTTGTCTACATTATACATAAGCTCATTCAGGTGGTGAAAAATTAAAATGCCTAAATAGAGTGTCAAACTATCGATGAATCTACTGCAGCTCAGATAGGATTTAATCTTGGTGATGTTTAAGCCGATCTTGTCTTTGTTCAAAGCAATCCATCCAAATCCCTATGTCTTCAATAGATGATGAAGAAGCTTGCTCAATTGGGTGTGATTCCTTAAAGGGACCAGTTGGAGGAGATTGATTACCCCTAAAGATTAGTGTTTCTGGTTCTGGTTCAGGTTGAGGGAGATCGGTTCTTCTAAGCATTCTAACCCACGTACCATTTCTAAATATACATCTCATTCGATGAATTAGATTTTTATTTATGATGCTAAATCTATCTACCTATATAACCTCTTCGTTGGGTGGTATTACAATATCATAGGCATTAAGTATTCTAGTGATTATGCCACCATATGGAAGCATCATATCCTTTTTAGATATCTCTATCATGTTTTGTTGGATAAGGTAACCAAAACAGTTGTTAAATCATTTCATGATCCAGTATATGGTTCCTAGTTCTATTTGATTTACTTCATCATGATGGTATTGTTTAGGAAGAATGATACTAATTAGGATGTGATGAAGTATTTTGGTGTTTAATGGTAATAGATGTTCACAGCTTTTGGGAAGTACCATTAAGTTAGGATTACCGAAAATTGTTCCTAAGGCATCAACATACGTAGTTCCAACTGTTTCATCATCTCATTATCCTCTAAAATAACAACCTCTATCTTTTATAGGGATGCCTATGATGTCGCAAAGGGATCTATCCATAATGGATATGTGATGTCCTAGAAGATAGGTAGACACACTTTCTTCTTCATCTATATGTAGATTATTATAAAACAACCTAACAAGTCTAGGGTAAATTGGTTCACTTATTTGTAGGATTGGGAGAAGATCTAGATTTGCAAACCATTGAATTGGCTCTAAATCGTTTAGTTCATCTAGATCAACATACTTTCCCTTATGAACATTTCTAAATTCTATGAAAGCAAATTTTTGGGCATATAGATTTGAATCAAAAAGTGTGGAATCAAAGTTTTCTTCTAATCTCCTCTTTCCTTTGTCTCTAGAGGATCTTCTAGAACCCATAAATACTACTATTTAGGAAGATAAATAATGAGTAAGAGTAGATCAAAAAAGAGAAATCAAAGGGTTTTTTAGAATACCTTAGTTGAGATCTTCAAGAGGAAATAGGATTGATTCTTGATCTTGCAGGAAATAGACATTTTTTGGGTAGATGAAGGGGAGGAATGGAGTTGGAGGAGAGTTTAGAGCTGCGAGGAGAAGAGAATGAGTTGGGGTCGGTTCTACTGCCAGCCCTAGCTCGGGTTTAAAAAGGGGCAGGTTGCGAGCGGTGGCACCCCTGGCTGGGCGGTGCAACCGCCTGCCACCTGTGATAGTTGGCGTTACTACCACCAGCTAGGCAGTGCCACCGCCTACAAGCAGTAAGCACTACTTTCAGGGCTGTGTGGGCTGATGTGGGTGTTTTTAATTTGAAGAGAGTTTTTATTTGTGGAGTAGCCAACCTTAATTATGTAAAAGTTTCCATCACAAGATGAGAAATTTTGTATGTTCATGATAGATCTTGTGAAATGCATACTCTACTCAAATGTGTTTATAATAAAGTTTTCAATATGTTCATGACTTGTCATGCAAGCTTGTAAGCCTTGCTAGTTTATGATTTATATGCAGACTTGGCTTGCAAGTCGTAAGTTCATGATCTTGTAAGATATAGTTGGATCCGGAAAAATTTGAAGAAGAAATGTATCCGATGAATTCGAAATTCCAAAGGATGTGTGAAGGGGAAATCCTGAGTTTCAAAATTTGAGGGATCAAACGAGATTGTATCAGTATCATTTTGTAATTGATAGTTTCAATTTTACTAATCCTCTTTTGTCATTTTAGCTAGAGAGCGTTATGAGTCATTTTGGATCTCTTGGTCATAGGCCTTGAGCATCCACTATCAAGGTACCATCTCTTGCTCCTAGCTTGTGGTGATATATGTTTCTACAAAAAAGGATGATTTTTACATACCCATTTAATCTTGGGTGCCTCAAAACTGATCTAAATTGTTTGTCATGTTGCATGGAATTCATTACGGTTTCTTTAGGAACCCAAATCAATTTGTTAGGACTAATCTTCTTGAATGGACAATGATAAGTTTTATGTCCATGTTTGCAATAAAAATTACACTTGTTTTGGTACGAAACATGCAAGATAGGGCCTTTAATGAAAGTGGTTAGATTTTGGTGAGAGCTTCTCACAAATTCGATTCCACTTCTTTTAGGAACGTGACTCCTATTGGTAAGGATAATGTTCAAGGACTTGCTACCAACCTCGAATTTCTTCAAGGTATCCTTGAGTAGCAAGTTCTCCTTTTGGAGTACTTCTAAGTCATGGCATTTCATACATAGAACTAAACTATCATTATGCTTAATTTTTAATTTATCAAAATTACTAACAAGAGTATCATGCTCCTTTTTTAACAATTTATATTTTCTACTAATGGTTTTGCATTCATCAAATAAATTATGAAAATCATTTAACAATTCATTAAATGATAAATCTACATTAATTAAATTTGATACCTCCTCTCCAATGGCCATAAGTGCATAATGAGCAATTTGCTTGGTGTTGGACTCCTCTTCTTCAGATGCGCTTGAGTTATCCCACGTTGCTTTGAGCACCTTCTTCTTTAGTATTCTCTTCTTGGCTTGGGGACAATCACTTTTATAGTGTCCCAGCTTCTTACATTCGTAGCAAATAACTTAGTCCTTTTTGGGTTCAAATTTATTTTTAGTGTCATTTTTAAATTTATTTTTTTTAATAAATTTTTTAAATTTCCTTGTTAGAAGTACCAAGTCATCGTCAAAGTCTTCATCACTTGAGTTTCTCTCAAGTGGTCTTCTTGAGTTCTACGTGTCATATCCTTCTTGTTCTTTGGAAGGGTGTCCATATGCTCTTCATGAGCTTTGCAAGTCATTTTGTAAGTTATTAATGACCCGATTAATTCTTCAAGAGGGAAGTTATTTAAATCTTTAGCCTCTTGAATAGTAGTGACTTTAGGGTCCCAACTCTTTGGAAGGAATCTTAGAATTTTATTAACAAGCTCGAAATCCAAAAAACTTTTACCGAGTCCTTTTAGACCATTGACGACATCCGTGAAATGGGTGTATATGTCACCTATGGTCTCGCTCGATTTTATTCGAAAAAGTTCATAAAAATATACTAAAAGATTGATTTTTTACTCTTTCACTCTACTCGTGCCTTCGTGAGTCACTTCAAGTGTATGCCAAATATTAAATACAGTTTCACAAATCGAAACACAATTGAACTTGTTTTTATTAAATGCATAAAATAAGGCATTCATAGCCTTTGTATTTAGAGTGAAAGTCTTCTTCTCCAATTCATTCCAATTGATCATCGGAAGAGAAGACTTTGAAAATCCATTTTCAATAATATTTCAAAGTTCAAAATCTATGGAAATAAGGAAGATCCTCATTCGGGTCTTCTAATAGGTATAGTCCGTCCCATTGAACATGGGCGGATGTGTAATAGAGTAACCCTCTTGGTTTCCGGCATATGCCATCTCTCTTGGATTTTAATCCAACTAAGAGCGAACCCACTCTAATACCAATTGTTAGGATCAAGAGCACTAAGGAGGGGGGGGTGAATTAGTACTGTGGAAAACTTTCATCGGTCAAAATGACTTTCATACGATGAAATCTGATTTCGATAAAAACCATTTCGGAAAGATCTTTTAAGTTGAGAGCAAGCGGAAGTGTAGTTGATGTAAAGTAATGAAGGTAGTTTATAGTTAAGATAAAGAGCAGAAAATAAATGAAAACTGAGATTTAGAGTGGTTCGATCAATCTTGACATACATCCACTTTTGGCTTCCTCCTCCGACGAGGTCACCGACGTCCACTAGAGGCCTTCCTTCAATAGGCAAAGGCCAACCACCCTTATATAGCTTTTCTCCTTTTGACGGGCTTAGGAGACAACTCTTATAAGTTTTCACTCCTCTCTTGAATGATCAACACTTAGAAAAAAAGAGGGAGAAGAACTCTAGCTTTTACAATATTTTTAAGCTCTCAAAAACTCAAAATAAAAGTAAGCTTTCGGGTTACCCTTTCATGCAGAAAGGGTGGGGTTTATATAGGCCCCAATCAGTTTGAATTTGGAGCTCAAAAGTGTCTATTCCTAGATTTTCGGGGTCCTGACGGTACCACCGCCATAACTGGGCAGTACTACCACTTGTTATCTGTCACTAAGCGGTACCACCGCTCAGTCTAGGTGGTACTACTGCTTGATAAAGCTCGGAGACCGAGCTCTGGCGGTACCACTACTTGACTGGGGCGGTACCATTGCTGGCAGTAATAACTGCCGGTGATACCACCGCCTGATAGGGGCGGTACTATCACCCAGAACTCTTGGGAGACCGAGTCTCCTAGGCGGTGCCATCGTCGGCTAGGAATTCTGGGTCCGAATGGGCTGATCCATTCGGCCCAATTTGGGTCTACCAAGGGCCCAGTTGGCCCCATATTAAGTTGATGGGATCACCTCCTAATCCTAACTTAATCTACATGCTAACTACGATAATTAAGACATCAATACTGCAGATCGTGTTCCGATGCGTTAATCGCTTCTTTCGGCGAACTTCCATGAACATTTGACGAACCCTCGGCGATGCTCCGACGGACTCTCAGTAAACTCTTGGACTTGCAACGATCCTCTTGGCGAGTTCCGACGAGCTTCTTTGGTAAGCTCCTGGACTTCTCAAATTGTTCTCGCAAAACCTCCGACGACCATCCGGACTTCCGACGAACTCTCGAACCCCTAACGTGATCTTGGTCTTGACTCCGGCTGAACACCTGCTGCATGTCTTACTGCCATCATAGTTAATCCTGCACACTTATCTCAATATATGGATTAGATAACCAAATAACAATTGACTTCATCATCAAAATCTGAGATTCAACATATCCTTGACGAACTTGATATGAGGAATTCCTCTTATAAGTTCTTTAGATGAAATTTGAGAGATTAGTTTCATACTAGCATGACCTAATCTCCTATACCAAAGCTAAGCATCATCATTCAAAACTGAAAAATACATTTCATTGCAAAGATCATTGATGTCAATAGTGTATACGTTATTTTATTTTAGTGCAATCATAGATGTGTTTTTGTATGGTTATTCAATAATGCAAGCATTATATTCAAATCTAACAATATATCCTTTATCACATAATTGACTAATATTCAAAAGGTTATACTTTAAACTATCAACTTATAATATATCTTCAATAAGAATGTTAGATTTTGTTACCTATGGTTCCTTTTCCAATAATTTTACCCTTATTGTTGTCTCCGAAGGTGACATATCCTTTGTCTAGGCTAGTGAGCTTAGAGAAATGAGATGGATCTCCGGTCATACGCCTTGAGCATCCACTATCAAGGTACCATCTCTTGCTCCTATCTTATGATGGTATATTTTTCTACAAAAAGAGATGATTTTTAGGTATCCATTTGATCTTGGGTGCCTCAAAAATCGATCTATATAACTTATCATGTTGCGTTGAGTCATTTAAGATTCTTTTATGAATCCAAATCAATTTATATGACTATATTTCTTGAATGGACATTTGTATGCAACATGTCCAAGTTTGCAACAAAAGTTGCATTTCGTGTGAGGTAATACATGCAAGGTAGGGTCTTTAATAAAGGTTGTTGGATTTTGATGAGAGCTACTCACAAATCTGATTCCGCCTTTCCTATGAACGTGACCTTTGTTGGCAAGGATCATGTTCAAGGACTTACTACCAACCTCAAATTTCTTCAAGGTACCTTTGAGTAGCAAGTCTTCCTTTTGAAATATTTCTAAATCATGGCATTTTATGCAGGGAGCTAAGCTATTTTCATGCTCAATCTTTACTCTATCAAAATTTCTAATAAGATAAGCATATTCCTTTTTTAAAGAATTATACTTTTTACTCAAAATTCTATATTCATCAAATAATTCATGAAAAGCACTTGAAAGCTCATCGAAAGTTAAATTTGCATCTAATGAACTTGTTACCTCATCTCCAATAGCCATTAGTGCATAGTGAGCAATTTGCTCGGTGTTGGTTGGCTCCTCTTCTTCGAAAGCACTTGAGACGTCCCATGTAGCTTTGAGCGCCTTCTTCTTTGGTTGCCTCCTCTTTGCTTGGGGACATTCACTCTTGAAGTGTCCCGGCTTCTTGCATTCATAGCATATCACTTGTTCTTTCTTTGGTTCAAATTTATTTTTAGTATCATTTTTTAATTTATTTTTTTTTATAAATTTTTTGAATTTTCTTGTTAATAGTGCCAAGTATTCATCAAAGTCCTCATCACTTAAGTTTTCTTTCAAGTGGTCTTCTTGTGTTCTCAGTGTTATATCCTTCATATTCTTTGGAAGGGTATCCTCAAGCTCTTCATGAGCTTTGCATGTTATTTCATAGGTCATTAGTGACCCAATTAGTTCTTCAAGAGGAAATTTATTTAGATCTTTGGCCTCTTGAATGACCGTTACTTTAGAATCCCAACCTTTTGGAAGGGATCTTAAAATCTCAATAACCAATTCAAAATCTTAGAAACCTTTACCAAATCCTTTTAGACCATTGACAACATCAGTAAATTGGGTATATATGTCTCCAATGGTCTCAGTCAGTTTCATTTGAAACAACTCATAAGAATACACTAAATGATTAATTTTTGACTCATTCACTCTACTAGTACCTTCATGAGTCACTTCGAGTGTATGCCAAATCTCAAAAGTCATTTTACAAATCGATACTCGATTAAACTCGTTTTTATCTAATGCATAAAATAAGGCATTCATAGCCTTTGCATTTAAAGTAAAAGTCTTCTTCTCCAACTCATTCCAATCGTTCATTAGAAGAGAAGACTTTTGAAAACCGTTTTCGATAATGTTCCAAAGCTCAAAATCCATTGAAATTAGAAAGATCCTCATTCTAGTCTTCCAATATGTGTAATCCATCCCATTGAACATGGGTGGATGTGTAATTGAATGGCCCTCTAGGTTGCTGGCAAATGCCATCTCTCTTAGGTTTAAAACTAAATAAGAGTGAACCTTGCTCTGATATCAATTGTTAGGATCAAGAGCGGCACTAAGAGGGGGGGTGAATTAGTGTAGCGGAAAACTTTCTGATTCTAGTATAAAATATTTTGTACGTTCGAAGGAAATCGATTCGGAAAGATAGTAACTTTAAAATGTAAGAGAGCATAAGTGTAGTGAAAGTAAGATGAGGAGAAGAAGCACTTTGCTACGAAATGATTTGCAATTAAAGAAAATTGCTCAAAACAAAATGCAAACCAGAATTAGAGTGGTTCGTCTATGTGACCTATATCCACTTTCAGATTCCTCCTCTGACGAGGTCTCCGGCGTCCACTAAAGGCCTTCCTTCAATAGGTGAGGACCGAACACCTCTGTATAGCACTTTCTCCTTTTCCTGGGTTTAGGAGATGAACCCTTACAAGTCTCACTCCTCTTTCTTGGATGGTTATAAGGCTAAGAGATAAAGGAGGATAACTCTAACTTTTACAACACTTAAGACTCAAGAATTTAATATTAAGCTAATAGGTTTCGTGCCCTTTTATGCAAAAAAGGGTGAGATTTTTATAAGCCCCAATGGCTTCAAAAATAGAGCCAAAAAGTATCTAATCTCGGATTTCTGGGGTCCTGGCAGTACCACCGCCAATACTAGGCGGTACTATCACCTGACACCTAACACTATGTGGTACTACTACTCAGTATGGGCGATACCACCACTTGACAGAGCTCGAAGACCGAGCTCTGGCGGTACCACCGCCTGATAGGGGCGGTACCACCGCTAGCAACAATAACTGCTGGTGGTACCACCGCTTAGTCTGGGTAGTGCCATCGCCCAGAAATCTTGGGGGGCACTGCTTTCCAAGCGGTGCCACCGTCGGCCAAGAATTCAGGGGATGATTGGGCTATTCAATCTGACCCAAATCAACCCTATTAAGGGCCTAGTTGGCCCCTAATTAAGTTAGTGGGATTACCTCACAATTCTAACTAAATTTACGCTTTAACTATGATAATTAAGACATGATCACAGCTCTTCTTGTTCCATTGCATCAATTGCTCTTCCAGCGTACTTCCGAGGAACATCCAACGAACTCTCGGCAATGCTCTTGGACTTTATGATGATTTTCTTGGCAAGTTCCGATGGGCTTCTATGGCAAGCTCCTGGACTTCTCTGTTGGTTCTCATAGAACTTCCGACGAACGTCTAGACTTCCGTCGAATTCTTGAACTCCCAATAAGATCTTAATCTTGACTCCGGCACAACACCTGCTTTATGTCTTACTGCCATTGTAGTTAATCCTGCATACTTTTCTCAACATATAGATTAGATCAAACAAATTACAATTGACTTCATCATCAAAATCCAAGATTCAACAATGGGTCCCACTATCGCTTCCACGCTCCCGTTGCGCCTCCTCATGTGATTACAACTTAATCATAGGCATGCAGGTCTAATAAGAAATGAGAAATAAAATAGAGGCTCGTAGGCCCCAATAATAATAATCACAAGTACAAACATCACACAGTCTATGATCATCCATCCACACATCATACATCACATGTAAATATTATTTTGTAGGACTACTAGATAATAATAAAAATAATAATCAATTAAATTTTTTTAATTAATTAATATTTTCTGAAATTAGGGACATCCAGGAAAAATTTTGAATTGTGAGAGGTATTTTCATAATTTGGACAAAGGATAGAATTTGAAATTTCTGAAATTCCAAGGGGCAAAACTATTTTTTGCTTAAAAATACCCTAATGCCCTTCTACCTCTCCCCTACTACTGCAGCCGCCATCACCCTGTCGATGGCGGCCTGTGCAATGAGGGGCACGGGGCACCGCCCCTTCCCGCGGGCGACGTCGCCCCTATAGGTGGGTGGCCGGCCCAACATAGCCCAAAGTTGTGCCCAGCTTTGGGCGGCGCACCCCTGTGGGTGGTGCCAGCTCCGCCGACGGTTCTACTCGCGGGGCAGCGCCCGCAGGTGGTGCTGCCCTGCTAGGCGGCCGCCCCTACGAGCGGTTCTACTTGTAGGGGCCTTCCACTTAGCCCAACACAGCCCAAAGTTGGGCCCAATTGGCTCCTAATTGAGTTGGCCCAATTCCAACCCAATTATGCTTAAAACCTACTTCGATCTAGATAATTATTACAAAGTCAATCAAATATTGTTCAACATGTCATTGGTTCATCGACGCCTCGTCTGATTCTTCTACGCATCATCCTCTCTTGCGGCCTATTGCCCAATCGGCCAGTTGACCTCTACAACTCTGATTTCCTTAGTGTAATTTCCGCTCTTCTTAACCCGATGCCCAATCCCATAGCCCGAGGCCTCCTGTTGATACGTCGACCGATCCTCTGGCTCAACGTTCAATCATTTGACATGTTCCACTCTAGCCCAACATGATTCTTCCTGCCTTTAATTGTCTCTCCCTGATCGAAGCTTCCTGCGTCACTCAAAACATAAATTAGATAAACACTATCAATTGGTTTTATCATCAAAATCTAAGATTCAATTATCTCCCCCTTTTTTATAATGATAACCAATTGATGACGGAGTTAATCTTAACTCCCCCTATCAATATGCCATATTGATAGAACCTTGAATTCAAATTGAATTCAGGTCAAAGCAAATTTCATCATGAATATTCCATCATTGCATGCATCATGAATATTGAAAGACCCAATTAATCATATCATTCCATGCAATATAAACTCATGCATAATCAAAATATCCAAGTATATCATCCCATGCATGATTGTCATCATATCTTCTCCCCCTCTGTCATCAACAAAAAGGAGAAGTACAATTAGCAATATTTTTTAAATATACAAGCTAGTAAGATGGCAAGTTTTGAAAATGCAAGCTAGCAATTTTTAGAGATGTTTAAGTTTAGCATGTTTTCTTTTCTTGAGATAGCAACTTTTTTATTCTCTTTATATTACAAGCTAGCAATTCTAGGAAGTTTTACATCATACAAGCTAGTAATTTTTACGATATGCAAGTTAACAAGTTTACTTTTCTTTGCAATATGCAAGATAGAATATTTTTGCATCTTCTTGAAATATACAAGCTAGCAAACTTAGTGATGTTCAAGATAGCAAGTTTATTTTTCTCTTTTGAGAAGTGCAAACTAGCAATTTTGCTTCCTATCAAGTTTTTCTCCTTATAATTTGTAAGCTAGCAAATTTTACTCCCCCTTTGTCATTGTCAAATAGAAGGGAAGAATAATACAATAGTGTAATTCATTCCCCTTTACATCAATTTTCTTATTATGACAAAGATAAAGTATCATTCTTATTTCAATATGTCATAATTGAGATAAACCTTGAATTCAAATTGAATTCAAGTCAAAGAAATTTTAATCATGATTCACATCATATGCAATATATCATATATATTAGCATAATAAAATCATAAGTATTGCATGCATCATTCCAAATCATAAATATTTCACATCATAATGATATCAAATATCGAGAAATCAAGATGATGATTCATATCATAAGTTATAATCAATAGAAAAATCATCATTCATTTTCAACTCATTCAATTTGTCAAATCAACATTTCTTGAGTATGCATGATACCAAAATATGGTTTCAAATCTTCAACATATAAGATGCATAATTTCAAACCATTACAAACCATTATCAAGGTTATAGTTTGTTTGCATAAGTCTCTTCATTAGTAAATGATAAGAAGAAATCATCGAAGATAGAAAATATTTTGATTCTCATAAAAGATAGCTCAAGTAGAGAAATCAAAAAGAAAGTTCATGATTCGGTTGAAAATTTTTTATTCAAATTCAAATCATCAAAATCACTTTTAGAAAAATTCAATAAAGGCAATGTAAATAGATTCATACGAGAACTTGATTCATGCATATTGTCTCAATTTTTCATGAATCATAAAAAATTTAGAGTATCAAGTTGAGGAATCATGATTTGTGTGACAAAAAAACTGTCGATTCATACATTCAAACCATTATTACTTCAACTCATCATGCATAGTTTCAAAATGTAAAATCATCAAATATGATACAAAATCAAATATGATACAAACATTTATTTTCAAAATACATTCCCTTTTAGTTGTTTCAATTTAAGTGATTTGAGTTTATACAAGCATGTCCTTATCCTTTTTTGCCAAATCAAAACATATATCATTGTTTAAAACAGAAAAAGCACTTTCATTACGGCAAAGATCAATAAGTCATTAATCATAATAATCATCATGTATAATTTTAAAATATAAACTTCTTAAGCATATCATCAAACATGATTTCATAAAGCATTTTCAATCAAAATCGAAAATTAATACGGAAATCAACATGATACACATTATTGCTTCTTAAACACCTATATAAGATTAATCTTATTATGTGTACAAGCATTAGATTAATATTTTATTATATTTTCATAAAACATGTAATTGTCATGATCATTTTTTTCAAAATAGCTAGAAAAAGAAGCATGATATAATTTTTTGTAATTTTTTATTTTTTTATTTTTTACTAACTAATTTAAAAACAAAATTATCAAGTAATTTCAAAATAAAGTAAAGGAGTTTTGTTTGAGTTGTTTACCTCATTGGTGAGAGTCAACAAAGCGAAGTTCGTCATTTCGTCTTCATCGGTTTGCTCCTCGTCATCGGATGAGCTTGATTCATCCCCAATCGGCTTGAATACTTTCTTCTTCTTTAATAACTTCTTTTTAAGTTTATTTTTATTCTTTAATTCTTATTTCATGAACTTTTAAAATTTTATAGTGAGAAGTTCAAAGTCATCATCATCATCACTTGAGTTATCACTTAAGTGGTATTCTAGTGTTCGAAGTGTCAAATCCTTCCTATTTTTTAAAAGGTTGTTATTATGTTCGTTTTATGTCATATAAGTCATTTCATAGGTCATTAAAGACCCGATAAGTTCTTCAAGTGAAATATAGTTTAAATCCTTTACCTCTTGAATGACCATTACTTTAGGGTTCTAACTCTTTGGAAGGGATCTCAATATTTTGTTAACGAGTTCAAAGTTAGAAAAACTTTTACCAAGCGCTTTTAGACTATTGATGATATCCGTAAAATGAGTGTACATGTCTCTAATAGTCTCACTTGGTTCCATCCAAAATAATTCAAAATTATGCATCAAAACGTTGATTTTTGAATCTTTAACTTTACTAGTGCCTTCGTGTGTGATTTCAAGTATATGCCAAATATCGAAAGTTATTTTAAAAATAGAAATACGATTAAACTTATTTTTGCTCAAAGCACAAAATAGAGCGTTTATAGCTCTAGCATTCAAAGAAAAAGTTTTCTTCTCCAAATCATTCCATTCGTTCATTGGAGTAGAAGACTTTTGAAAATTGCTTTCGATAATATTCCATAAATTCAAATCCATTGAAAGCAAGAAACTCTCATTCGAGTTTTCTAATAAGTATAGTTTGTCCCATTGAACATGGGAGAATGAACGATAGAAAAGCCCTCTTGAAAGCCGAAAAGAGCCATTTCTCTAGGGTGCTAAACCAAATAAAAAAAACTGTAGCTCTAATACCAACTGTTAGGAACGAGTCGACACTAAGAGAGGGGGGTGAATTAGTGTAGTAGAAAAAATACATTGATTTAAAAATTTTCATACGATAAAAGTCTGATTCCGACGAAAACCATTTCGTAAAGATATTAACTTGAAAGAGTATGAGAGTATAGTGAAAGTAATAAGAAAGTAAAGTAGTTTACAGTAAAGGTAAAGGTAAATTGCTCAAAACAAAATGCAAACCAATTTATAGTGGTTCGGTCATCGTGACCTACATCCACTCCACCTATTCCTTTTCCGTCAAGGCCACCAGCATCTACTAATGGTCTTCCTTCAATAGGCGAAGACCAACCACCTTTTTACACCCCTCTTCTCCTTTTCACAGGTTTAGGAGTCAACCTTTTACAAGCACTCACTCCTCCCTATACAGAATTCTAAACTTAGAACTTAGAGGAGGGAATCTCTCAAGTGATTGCTACAACATTTTTTCACTTTTAAGCTCTTTGTGCATATGTGTGTTAACCAGGGATGAAAGGGGTATTTACAAGCTTCAAGTAGATTCAAACATGGAGCCTAAAAATGTCTCATCCTCGATTTTTGGGTTATTGGTGGTACCACCGCCTATGCTGGGTGGTACTACTACCTACAGCATTGACACTGGGTGGTACCACCACCCAGACTAGTGGTACCACCGCCTAACAATCTCGGAGATTGAGTTTGGGTGGTACCACTGCCTGACATAGTCTCAGAGATTGCGCCACGATGGTTCTACATAATGGGTCACTGTTTGGGCCTTCCACTTAGCCCAACATAGCCCAAACTTGGGCTCAATTGGACCCTAATTGAGTTAGCTCAATTCTAATCTAATTACACCTAAAACCTACTTCGATCTAGACAATTATTACAAAGCCAATCAAATATTGTCCGGCATGTCATTGGTTCATCGACGCCTCGTCCGATTCTTTGGCGCATCGTCCTCTCTTATGGCCTATTGCCCAATCGACCAGTTAACCTCCGTAACTTCGATTTTCTTAGCACAATTTTTACTATTCTTGGTTCGATGCCCGATCCTATGGCCCGAGGCCTCCTATCGATACGTCGACCAATCCTCCGACTCGACGTCTAATCTTCTAATATATTCCACTCCGGCCCAACATAATTCTTCCTTCTTTTAATTGTCTCTCCCTGATCGAAGCTTCCTGCATCACTCAAAACGAAAATCAAATAAACACTATCAATTGGTTTCATCATTAAAATCTGAGTTTCAACACTATGGACATCACAATATATTCAAGCAACTAGCAATATAAAGTAATAAAATGCCAAATAATAATAAGCAAACAAAGACTGTGTGTCATACATGTCTTCACTCATGTGATTGGCTTTTAGGGCACCTATGACTAGCATGTAGAAGTCTGATAAATTATGGCGAGCAGTCCATCAACATTCTCATATTCAGATGGCCTAAAGTGAATAAGAAGCCCTCTCTTGAATTGCTCCTACGAGGGAACTTCGTGGCAAGTTTCATACCAATCGTACCATTGGATTGCATCTCCATCTAGCTAGATTGAGACTATTTATACCTTGGATTCTTCTAGGGTCTTGTGAAAACGAAAAAAAAATTCTGCCCTAGAGATCCAACTGGTCAGATCCCTATCTTCCCATCTTGGAAATTCCACCTTCATGTGTTGGTAGCTTATGTCATGTTCTTAGTTTTTTTTCCTTGTGTCTTTAGATCGGTTCAATGTAAGACTTGAACTTTCATCTTATTGAAGTTTGCTGAAGCTCTCCAACATGCTTTTTTTAAAATCATTAAATGTTTCTTATAGCCGGTTCTCAATTCAGATTTCCAATGCTTTGATTTAGGCTTTTACTGAGTTGTTGGTAGTCATTACGTAAGATTGTAAATCTGAAATCTCAACTCTTGTTTCTGGTGTCGGGACTAGGGCATCAATCACTACCCTATTCAGTGCTACTGCTATGACACAGTCGGTGGTAGCACTATGGGAATGAAGGGTTGTTGCGAGGATGTGAGGATGTAGCTACGGTCGCTGTGTAGGATGTAGTGATGCTTGCTATGGTTGCTACATGGAGGGATCGTTGTTGCTAAGGTCTAGGAGGCAACAGCATCGACGATAGAAGCAATGAGCGGGTTGGTCCGTTGGCTAGGAAACAGTGGTCGTGGCCCTTCTCGCTCGAGTAGGGTGGAGCAGTAAGGAGGGAAGGTTGCTGGCCGAGGAGCAATGACGACGGTGGTCACTGGCCGAAAAATAGTGGCGACATAGGGCTAGTCAGAAGTAGGGGAAGTAGGGGCCCTTTCAACCAGATGGGCTTCAATTGGGAGAAGATGTGGTTATGGTAACTACGGTGCAATGAGGAGGGGAGGTTGCGTGCAGGTTGAAGGCTGGGTGGCTGCGGCGGCGTTGACAAAGGTTGAGAGGCAACAGAGGGTCTGACAGTTGTGGCAGTAGAGGATACTCTATTATTGATGTCAGTGGTGGAGAGGACGTAGTGGTCGTCAAGGCTAGGAGTGAAAGGGAAGACAGTTGTGGGGCTACTGCGAGATGGGACGCTGACAGCGTCGTCTCCGGTGAAGGCTTGGAAGGATGACTACGGTGAAAGGTGGGATGAGGCACCCTTTTCTCACTCAAGCAGGATGGGGCATGAGCGGCTGCAGCACAATAGAGAGGGGGGGGGTTGTTGGCCGGGAAACAGAGGCGATGGTAGTCGTTGGCCAGAGAGCGACGATGACAGTGGGGATGCCTGGAAGCAAGGGAAACAGGGGCCCTTTCGACCAGCGGTGGTGGTAGTAGTGAGGGGAAGCAAGGGTGCATGGTTGCCGGTCTTTCTCTCTTTTTTTTTTCTAAGACGATGATAACTGCAGCAAGAACATCGAGGATCGCTACTCTGATACTAAATGATAAGACCCTAGAGTTTTATCATGGATGAAAGGGGAGAAAAGGGGATGATCATTTCGAGGGAATCGACCTCCTTGATCACTTCGAGGGGATCAACCTCCTAGGGTTTGTCAAAAGATTGAATAATATTTCTTTGATTTTCAAAAAGAAATAGTTACATCCCTATTTATAGAGTTCCGTCTAGAGTCCACAGGGACTTGAACTCTTAATAATAAATAAATATTAAATAAACTTCTATCTGACTCTAATTGAAATAAACAGACTCAATAAACATTATTCAAAAGCTCAAAAAATAAAAGAATCCTAATAGTTTTATACCATGCCAAGCCTCAAAAGGAGTTTGATTCATAACTGCTGTTGCAACTGCTTCTGCCCAAAAATGATTTGGAAGATGTTTTCCTTTAAGCAAACTTTTTGTCATTTCAACGATAGTTTGATTCTTACATTCAGCTACACTATTTTGCTCCAATGTATATGGTACTGTCAATTCTCTACAAATACCATTTTCTTCACAAAAAGAAGTAAACTCATTAGATAAAAATTCACCACCTCTAGTTGCGAAATTTTATCTTAGGACTCGGTATAGTTAGACTCAATTGCTTAGTCGTTGAAGATATTTTGTGACATTACAATAGTTTTCTTCTCTAAGAATGACAAGTACTATTGCATCTCTATACATTATGATATAAAGTACTTGATGGTTAGAGAAGAGAAGTCTAGAAACGTCCAATGTCAATTAATTTCTTGTTCCACTATATAAATTGCTGATCCATTCACTTAGGACTTACAATCTAAAGTATTTTAAAAGAACATGTTTGTATGATTGGGTTGGTGAGTAACTCATAAAGGATATGGTGATGCATGTTTGAGTGGATATTATAATTGACATTCTTGCTTACGTACTTAAAATTATTTGTTTCTATTATCATGTTCATAATTATGTATGTACATATTATGGTTGAATGTGATGACAGGATTGTCTTGACAAGATAAATTATAGGGGTCATTTTGGACTACATTAGGAAAGGCTAATAGTGTTATGGTATATAAAAAGAAGTGTGGCACTTATGGCATACAATCGCTATGACTCATATTGTTAATCAGACTTAATGTAGTATTATTATATTTATTGGACTTATTGACCTACTTTTAAAATTTATGCACGTGTATATAGTTTTTCTAAAATTTCAGAATCCAATTAGGTCAAAATATTTTTAAATAAATTTTATTTATTTATTTTTGATTTTAAGTCTTTTTTTATCTTACTAATTAATTGACCAAGTGGGACAATGTTAAATTATGTGTCCCTATTTAATTAGGTAAGATATATTATAGATATGATTGGATTCTGATTATGGTTATTGACCAATAGAAAAGAAGTTCATGTTATAATAGGATTCCTTAGGGGATGCCTTTGATAGGAGAAACTCTCCTAATAACGTATCCTAGACCCTATGCTCTCGCCTATAAATAGATAGGACCTCTATGAGCTAAATAAGATGCATCTCAACGTAGTTGAGAGATTAAGATTTTTCTCTCAATCTCTCTAATCCATCAATCTATATAGACCTATGAAAAGATAGGAAGAGAGGAGAAGGAATACCTAGTTCTCCTTGTAGATTGATATCTTAGATCCGACGATGGTGCGTCTGTAGATCATATAAGGTTTATTCTTCTGAATAACAATAAAAGGTACATCGTAATATTATTAAATCCAAATTTATTTGATTTCAATCCTAGCATAAAAGTTTTTCTGCATTACAGATAGCATAATTATAGATTTTATGCTAACAGGACTACCTCAGTGACGAAGCGCTCAATGACAAAGCTTGGATTGAACTTGGTCCAATAGTTAATGGATCAATCAGTGCTAAATTGATCTAATCTAAGACGATATAAGGATGTGAATTGATAATGGATGGCAATCATATATATTGAAAAGGCTTTGGTTCCCCTTGCCACCTAAGATGTGGGCGATGCTATCGAAACATCCCTCGATGATATCCCTAAAATATTCTATGCCTTAGTGACGATCGTGGAACTAGCCTTGCTTGCAATTAAAGAGGAGCAAACGAGATCCCCTCTAAAGAGTGACCATGAGGATAAAGACCTTCATCCCACCACACCGCCCTTCCTAAGTGGATATCAAAGATAAAAAAATTAATGAATACCCCTAACTCCTAAGTTAAAGGTTGTGGCTAGTGCTTTAAGACTCTATAGCAAAATAAATCGTAAATAGGATCTTTGCAATGAGGAGCCCATGACTCTTTTTCTTTTTAGTTATGAGTTTTATTAGATAGAACTATTATGGTCTAAAGAGGAGAATAGTGAAAAATTATCTATCTTTTCTCCTCCATAAATACAAACCTCACGTTATGCTTTTGCAAGAAACACATATAACAAAAGATAATGCGACATCAATGGTGCATGTCATAAGATGATGTGGGATTTTTTTTGAAAGTTTTCTTTCGGTGTGAAATCATTAGTCTACTAAGATCCTAGTGATATCAAAGAGTGACCATGAGGATAAAGACCTTCATCCCACCACACCGCCCTTCCTAAGTGGATATCAAAGATAAAAAAATTAATGAATACCCCTAACTCCTAAGTTAAAGGTTGTGGCTAGTGCTTAAAGACTCTATAGCAAAATAAATCGTAAATAGGATCTTTGCAATAGTCAGTTCCATGTTTTCTATCAATAATTTTGTTAGGTGTTTTCAATAACTTATTAATAATGTTGGTTTATTTGATCTTGATTTTTCTGGTCAACCTTTTGTGTGGTCTATTAATCGAAGAGGTTTAGCAAGATTAGATAAGTCTTTTACCAATATCAATGATTACATTATTTTGTATATTATATTATTGAACACCTTGCCCTATGTCCCCTCAATCCTAAAATGAATATATTTAAATTTCATAGCTTCTGTATTGATTATAAGGAGGCTAAATATATTATTGATAGTAAGTGTAAATAATCTCTTAGCCATAATTCGGGTATGCAAGACATCTTCATTATTTTAAGTAGTCATAGGTTAGTTCTTTTTTCTTTTTAGACCCTTAAGAAATATTGAAGATCTGTTTAATAAGATGAAGAACTAAATTACTGATCTTGAAACTAGAGCTTTTCTTGACCCTCTTTCTAATGTGAAGGAAGTTGCACTCCTTTCTATCAACAATCACCTACAGACACTACTTAGGTAGATTAAGTGCGAGCTAAAACTAAGTGATTGTATAAAGGAGATAGAAACTTCAAGAATTACCATAGTTTGATTACCTTAAGGCATAGAGGAAATCTTATTTCTAAGATCTTTATTAATAACTTCCCTATTGAAAATTAGAAACAAATTCATTTCACTTTTGAAATATTATATATCTTTTAAGACTTTTAACTATTTTCATACTTCAACCTTTTTGCATGAGTATTTTGGCCTAGAACCTTTCATTCCTAAGTGTGAGACCCCTTCTCAGATCAATGATTTTGGACATATTTCTTTGTGCGATGTCATCTATAGAATTTTTACTAAGCTACTTGCTAATAAAATTAAAGCCTATATTTCATAAGATTATATCCTCGAAACAGTCTTCCGGGTCACAACATGTGTAACAATATTTTAGTAGCTTAAGAGATTAACCCTTGTTTATTTCGATCTCATGGTAAAATTCATATATCATGATGAAAATAGACTTAGAGAAGACTTATGATCGGTTGTCTTGAACCTCTATTTATAACATGATGAAGCTTCTATATTTTTCTCAAAAGATAATTGATTGGGTATATTACTGTATTTTCTCTCATATTTTGATATGTTACATCAATGAGAGTGGGAGCATTCCATTTACCATGATATTAGGCAAGGAGACCCATTTATCTCCTTATTGTTGCGTGATACTTTACTTTCTTATTTATTGAAGTTACTGGTGTGGGTATTCTCTCTTTATTATATGGTTGGCTATCCATAAAGTTACATATTCTATTGTGAAAACTATTAAAAATCTCCTTTGCAAGAAAGAGAATAATTCTAAAGGCAGGTAGATAGTTATCAGAGCTAAAAAGGAGGGTGGCTTGGTATCAAGGATAGACACTTGTTATTTCATTCCTCATAGGCCAAGGAGAAGTTCATATGCTTACTTAAATCATGCATGTTGTTGTTGTTATTGTTATTAGGATCAAGAGCACTAAGAGGGGGGGGGGGGGTTGAATTAGTACAGCAGAAAACTTTCGACGATTAAAACTGCGTACGATAAGAGCGATTTTGGTAGAAAAGCCGATTCGTAAATCACTTTAACTTGTGATCAACCAAGATGCAGTTAAAGCAAGTCTATGAAGGCAGTTTGCAATTACGATGAAAATTAGAATGTAAGCATAAACTGAAATATGATGTTCGTACGATAAAACTGATTTACGTCTAAATGCCGATTCGGAAAAAACTGAAATATGATGTTCGTACGATAAAACTGATTTACGTCTAAATGCCGATTCGGAAAATACTGAACTTTGAAACACGATCGTAAATGCGCAGAAGGTAGTAAGTTATTGAGGAGGTTTGCAGTAAAGATAGTATGCTCAAAGTAAATGCAAACCAAGATTTAGAGTGGTTCGGTCAATCTTGACCTACATCCACTTTTGGCTTCCTCCACCGACGAGGTCACTGACATCCACTAGAGGCCTTCCTTCAATAGGCTAAGACCAACTACCTTTTTATAGTTTCACTCCTTTTGACAGGCTTAGGAGACAACCCTTACAGAATTTTCTTTCCTCTCTTGATAGATCAAAACTTGGAAGAAAAGAGAAAGGAGAACTTTTAACTCATACAACACTTTTGAGCTCTAAAAATCACAGAGTAAGATCAGGATTTCGGTGGTTTTTGGTTGCACTTTCATTGCTGAAAGAGTGGGGTATTTATAGCCCCCAAACCAGTTTGAATTCCGAGCTCAAAACTGTCATCTCCTCGAATTCTGGGGTCTGGCGGTTGCACCGCTTGGTAGAGCTCGAAGACTGAGCCCCTGGGTAGTGCCACCGCTTGTTAGGGGCGGTTGCACCTCCTGCCAGAGCTCGGAGACCGAGCTCAGGCGGTGCCACCGCCTAACTGGGGCGGTTGCACCGCCCAGCCAGAGCTCGGAGACCGAGCTCAGGCGGTTGCACCGCTCAGCCAGAGCTCGAAGACTAAGCCCTGGGCGGTGCCACTGCCGACCCAAGTGGTGCCACCTCTGCCCAAGTAATCTGGGTCCGAATGGGCTGATCCATTCGGGCCAATTTGGGTCTATCAAGGGCCCAATTGTCCCAAGATTAAGTTAATGGGATCACCTCTCATTTCTAACTTAATCATCATGCTAACTACGAATTTCTTAAGACATTTACTGCAACTTGCTCCGGTGCGTCAATCGCTTCTTCCGGCGAGCTTCCGTCGATCATCCGATGAACCCTCGGTGATGCTCCGACGGACTTCCGGCAAACTCCTGGACTTGCGATGATCCACTTGGCAAGTTCCGATGAGCTTCTTTTGGCAAGCTCTTGGACTTCTCGGATTTGTTCTCGTAGAACCTTCGACGATTGTCCGGACTTTCGTCGAGCTCTCGAACTCCCAACGTGATCATAGTCTTGACTCCGGCGTAACTCCTGCTGCATGTCTTTCTTTCATCGTAGTTAATCCTGTACACTTAAAACAAAACTTCGATCGAGACAATTAATCCTAAGCAATTAACTAAGTTGTCCGACATGGCATTGGTCCCTCGACGCTTCGTCCGATTCTTCGGCTCATCGTCCTCTCCTACGGCCTATTGCTTAATCGGCCAGTTGACTCCGCAACTCCGATATCCTTGGCGCAATACCCACTCTTCTTGGCCCGATTCCCAAATCCACGGCTCGAAGCCTTCTGTCGATACGTCGACCGATCCATCGGCCCGACGTCCAATCTTCTAACATGTTCCTCCAGCACAACATGATTTTTTTCTGCTTTAATTGTCTCATCATGATCGGAGCATCCTACATCACTCAAAACGCAGATTAAAACATAAATACAATTATCAATTGGTTTCATCATCAAAATACGAGATTCAACCGTTGTAAAGTTAATTTATCGATTTGTTGATATGGCTTTTTACCTTTGAGTTGAACACATTAATAGATTTTATTTTTGAATGGCCAATGAAACCAGAAATCTATGCAAATACTTTTTGAGCCCATTTATGTTGTGATTGATTATCTAGGAAATTCATCTAAAATTACTTGCAACGTTGATTACTTCGGTGTGGTGGTTGACCATTGGAAATCTAAAACCAGTGCAACTCAAAATCCTTATTTCTTTTTTATTTGTTTTGGTTGAGTTTGTAATTTTTCATTTCTGCAAAGAATATTCTTTTCTTTCAACAATATGATTAGTCCTCTTACTCTGATTTTATACACATAATTTGGTGAGAAGGAAATAAAAATCGTAAATCTAAACCAAACAAAATAACTTTGAAATAAAAAAAGGTTAATCTTGATGGAGTTAGTTCTTCATTACCTACCCAAAGGGGATTGATTGATCCACACTTATGAAATTACTTTTGTTATTTCATAATATTCTAACCCAGCCATCACATTAATCGGATTCGATCCGACCCGAGCTAATCGGATCCGACCCAACTGCCTCCATCAACAAGAGCCAAAGCCGCTACGATTGTTTTTCTCTTGCGATCAGTTTATATATTTCTGCGTCCTAATTTCTCCTACCGCAACATATACCTTTTCTTGGAATTGTGGTAAAAAGAGGGCTCCATGGTAGGCCCCGGCGAGGTGGTTTCTGTGTCGAATAGTAATCAGGTGCGGCTAAGAGCATTCGGCAAGCTCGTAGATTAAGTATCTTGTTTTCTTCCCCCTTCTCCTTTTTCCTCGTCTCATTCAACCCTAACCGCATAAATAGTGTTCCGCCGTCTCCTTCCTCTTCCTCTTCCTCTTCCTCCTTCCTAGGGTTTCCCAGACCCTAGACGCCTTTAATGGAGCACTCGAAGCGGAAGCGCGGCCGTAAGACCAAGAAGGCCGTCGCCGAGACCATGGACTTCCAGATGGCTGCATCCGGTGCTCCTTCGCCGTCCGCCCTCGACGAGCCGCAAGAGATCCCCGACTCTGCTTCCCCCAAGCCCCGTCGCGGAAGGGGCCGGCCCAAGAAGGCCACACGCCGCCAAAACCTTGCCCCCGCTGACTCTCCCGCCTCCTCCCCCATCCGACGGGGCTCCCAGGTCGTCGCCATCAACGGCGAGCACGGCGAGTCCGGTCTCGCCGTGGTCTCCCTCGATCCGCCACCGCGGTGGGACCAGGTGGTGAGAGTCGTGCCCTCCATGGACGCGGTCGTCAAGGTCTTCTGCGTGCACACGGAGCCAAACTTCTCGCTGCCGTGGCAGCGGAAGCGGCAGTACAGCTCGAGCAGCAGCGGGTTCATCATTGGAGGCAGACGAGTGCTGACCAATGCCCACTCGGTCGAGCACTACACTCAGGTGAAGCTAAAGAAGCGTGGGTCTGATACAAAGTACGTTGCTACTGTGTTGGCGATCGGGACTGAGTGTGATATCGGTAAGATTAGAAGGTTATCATTTATGACGAATAGGTTCTTCGATTTCAGTTCGAAAATACTCGTTAGAACTATGAAATGGATGCTTTTTCCGCTTGTGTATATGTTATCGTTTTTGAAAATATCATTGTCTGGATGCTTTTTCCGCTTCTGTGACACAGTCAGACAGCAACTCGAAATCAATGGCATTTGAATAAACCATTTCCTGAGATGAGGGGATTTATGGTTCTCCTTTGTCTTTCTACGTTATCCTCATCCTATTTATATACACATATATTTCTGTAGACGTATGGAAAAGTGTTTAGTAGCTACAAGGGTTCGTATGACATTTTTGGTCCTCTGATGCCAGAGTTTATTTTACTGGGCCCATTGGTTTAGAGTTGAGATGATACATTATTACTTGATATGACTAGAAGGGAGCTTTTGTTAGAATAGGATGAAGTAAGCCAAAATGATTTGTCATCTTACTATGACATCTTTGGGACATATTGTTCAATGTGGTGAATAAGGTGCTAAATATGAATTTCTTAACTAACAAATTAAACCATTGTGACCTTCTTACTGGAGTCACTAAGACCCATCTCTATCTGATTGATCGTGTCAGGCATGTATCTTGGTGTCTCAAATTCCAAATTTAGACAGTAATAAACTCTTTGACAATAAAATTTGAGTATCAAGTTTTTGGTTTGGCATCTGACAGATCCATTTTTTAAGCAATCTTATAACTTTGAAAAAAATGAGATGTTATTAATAAAATTTTTTTTCTCTTTTTTTCCATCATCATCACCTTTTTGTCTCATTGCCAAGTCATGGATATGCTGTAATATCATTTACGTATCTGCAATTGTGCTTCACTGTTTCTTGCCAAGTAGGAGATAATATGATTATACAGTTATCAAAATTCCCGTACATCTTTTGTAGCAGCAATTCAAAGAGTTAGAAAAGTTAGAATTAATGAGGGTGCTTAATTAAATGTATTCCTTTATATAGATGCCATACCAAAGGATATTCTGTGTTTGAGTGAGTGCGAAGTGAATTAAAATGCTAGTGACTTAGATTGAACCAAGAAATGGAAATTAGGAAAGCTGTAGATGCTAAAGTTTTTTTTTGAATATATAGACATGTGGCCTAGATCAGACATCTATATGAAGGTTAAGTCAGATGATGGTAATTTATTAAAAAAAATTGGATGATAGGGAAGGTTGTAGCAAGCCTAGCATGACCTTCTATTTGAGAAAATCTTAATAGGAGACCAAGAATATAGGATCAAATATTGGCTTCACCATGATATAACATCTTTGCAAAGAAAAGGAGGTTAGATGCTCCCATCCCTTTACCACGATGGTTGAGCATTTGGTTGTGGTTCAACACGGTGAGGTCCTATCCCTTTTACAGGCACCTTGTGTCTTTTGCTTGCACCTTCTGTGCTTGTTGCTTGTGCCATTTGTTAGACACCTTGTGTACCTGTTCAGGCCTCATTGGTTGTACCTCTTTTCACTTCTGGGGCTGGTTGTGCCTGGGTGGCAGTGGTTAAAAAAAGGACTGAGTGATATGCATAGCAGTGCTTTAGAGAATTGTAAGCGATTAATGGGTCACCTGATGCTATCTACCATCTATGCTCTAGGCAACTTTATTCTAGTGGACACCTAACAATGGAGTGGTCCAGCATGACATTAACAACATTAAAGAAAAGATATTATGTTCGAGTAATGAAATGCACCCCGTCTTATCCTTAAAGCAAACTATTCCTTACTCTATATAGTAAAATGATTAAAAGGAAACTAAAGCTTAAGAAAATGTTTTTAAGTTAGAGTAATGATAAATCTTGACCTTTCTAAAGCACGTCTCATGTTAATTACTGATCAAAGATGAGGTTTCTTCATAATGAACTTTCATTTGATATTTTTAATTTGTTGGAGCTTGTGAAAAACAAGTATACATATTACTGAATAAAATAATTAATCAGATCATCGGTTTTTTGCATGTATGATTTTCATTTCCCTGCATGACTTAAGTGGTATATGATATATAGTATATGACCAATATCTTCCTATCTATTTTTTCTTTGCTCTTGGTATTTATGATTTCTTTTGTTTTTTTCTTACTGCAGCTATGCTGACTGTCGACAATGATGAATTCTGGGAAGGCGTCTCTCCAGTGGAATTTGGTTCCTTGCCAGCTCTTCAAGATGCTGTTACTGTTGTAGGATATCCAATTGGTGGAGACACAATATCTGTCACTAGTGGTGTTGTATCACGCATGGAAATACTATCCTATGTCCATGGTTCTACAGAGCTTTTAGGTCTACAGGTTTGGAAGCTGAAACTTGGTTTAGTTTTCCTTTCTAAAGTTCTTTTAGCAAAATCCTCCATTACATTTATTATAAATTTGATTTCTTACCCTATTTCATTTTTTTGATATTGTTGACCACTTCTAAATTTAACGCTGTTGATTTTTTTTCTTCTTTTATTCTTGGTTCCTTTTGACTTAATTAGCTTCACCATTTCAGATAGATGCAGCCATAAACTCAGGAAATTCGGGTGGCCCTGCTTTCAATGATAAGGGAAAATGTGTAGGTATAGCATTTCAGTCCCTCAAACATGAAGATGTGGAGAATATAGGTTATGTCATACCTACGCCTGTCATTATGCACTTCATTAATGACTATGAAAAGTCAGGAGAATATACAGGTACTTAATAAATTTGCTTGTTATTGTGGTTCTTTATTGTGTTCATTCAAATTGATGCTGCATAATTTCTTTGTATTTTGATGTATATTACATGTTGACATCATGTTGTTTCCGAAGTTCATGCTTGGTTGCATTAACTTTTCCATTTAATTTATTGTGATCATTGGTGTAGGGCTGTTGGAACTCAAAAACTTTTGCTTAGCTTAAATGATTTTAGAATGCCAGAAATTGTGTTACTCTGCTTGCGGTAAGATATATGTAATTGATGTTAGATGTACTGAATAACAATAATATTTTCACTAATTTGTGGATAGGTCTGAATGGGCTCCAATTAGCAAAGCTGAGCTGTTGTAAGATTTAACTATAAAATTGGATGATATATCTTTTCGACATCCCACTTAGTTCACCCAACAATCTTTTTGTATCTGACAATTTTGCATTTGTCCTCCTATTTATCTCTCTACTAGCAAGCCCAAATTGTTCTTTCACAGAAGCAGAAACAGGCCTTCTGCTATTGTTCTGTTTATTCCTGATTTTTAATCTTGTTGATTTTTTTTCAGATTAATTACTAAAGATCCGCTCCACATTTTGTTTCCTGGAGGATTGCAGAAAACAAGTAGTTTTTTTGTATTTTTAGAGTGAGCAAACCATACAGAAAACTTATCATAGAGAGTAACTAATGAAAGGCGCCTTAGGTGAGTGTTTGAGTGCCTTTTGGAAACACTACAAGGTAGTTACATTTTTTGATGAAAGCCCTAAGGTATAGCCAAGACTTAGATGGAACTTGGATCGAAGATATCCTTCAACAACAAAGGCACTCTTAGATGTAAGGTTGAAGAGGTAGTGGAAGTCAACCTTGAGGGCATCAGAGTAGACTCATGGAATAGAGTGTTTTAGAATAAGAAAGCATCCTTGACTTGTCCAAGATAATAAAGAAACTCCGGTGCAATCATGGATTTGTATCCAGAAGGTTCATCGTCTCGTGTTGATCAGCGGTGCCAATTTTGGTTCGAATCGATACGTATTAGTTTTCAGAAAATTGGCCAAAAAATGGATTAAAATTTAAAACTTATTTTAACCCCTTATCTTAATTTATTGCAATTTCAATTTAATTTTGATAAGAATAAAGTGCAAATGAGTCATATGGTTAGTAATGGTCAGTTTTTAGGATGAGATAATGAATTTTATCTTTTTTGGATCGTTTAGGGGCAACTTTATCGCACGGTCATTTGTTGTCATTGGTCTTGAATCATTTATGAAGATATCAATTGAGATCTTATATTGTGTGTCGAAACTTTATGATTTCAGCAAGTAATAAATGGAAGCATATGTGCTCATACAACCAAAATCAAAGTCAGAATTCCATAGCCATTGGAATTCATATATCAATATGGTATGTCTTTTCCCATGACATAGTGTACTTGTAAACAGTATGCTATTGATGCATCAACATGATAATAGTTGTTGCTTGATCATCATTAATGACGTGTCCGAGGAGTCTCCTGAGGCAAGTATGATTGTGGTATGTAGGCATGTAATAGTTGTTGCGTACCTTCCACCAAATGATGCGTTTGAATCTTTTGAAATTTTTTATGAGCTCTAATTATCAATTAGGATGTTTAATTGAGGAAGAGAGTGAGAAAGAGCATAAGTGACGAGGAGTGAAGAGGGGAGGAAAGGGCTTTAAAAAGAGGGGAACTAGCCTCAATAAGGGATTTGATCGTTTGACCGTAATTGAATTGGCCCATTGAATTGATATGATTGAAATCAAATTGTTTATGGTTGAGTATCGACTGTACTAGGCAATATAGGGGGTGTGCTTGACGTTATTCCTCGTGCTTAATGCGCCACTCGAAACGGGTTGGTTTGCAAATTAGTCATCGGGCGGATCGGTACGTATTGCCACCCATTTCGTATGGTAGTCATTACTGTATTCAATATTTTAAAACCTTGGCTTTGCGATCCCTACAAGATTATCAAATGCATAATGTAAGCCAAGTGTCTTGTAATTTTACTTTACAATGTAGGGATTGTAAATATTTTGATTTTTAATTTCTTTTGATATTTGTATCCTCTTTGTTTTAAATGTTTAATCTGTTTAGCTTTGTTAGCTGCATTGCATGGAAAGATAATTTTTCTCGAGGATATGATCGGTTAGCTCTGATAACAGTCAGAATCTAATCGATAATTGTTTAGTATTGGCCATATCAGGCAATATACAGGGTATGTCAGGTGGCATACCCCATTCTTCCTACGTATCGCTCGAAATGAGTTGTTCTGCATAACGACCGTAAGGTGGATCAATATGTATTGCCTCATACCTTATTAGGTGGTACGGTTATCATTATTATTATTCAATATTTTATTATTATTTTGGGTGATTAGGGGTAGTACAAGTCGGTGCATCACCTAGTATATTGTTGCGTCCTTAGTTGGGATTGCCTAAGGCATGCGACACCCAAGTGATATGCATCCACAATGGTTAACCTAGCCCTTAACCAAGTGTAGTCAGTGATTTAAAAAGCGCTAGGCACTAAAAGACGCCAAGGTCCAAAAACACTCGAGGCGCTAGGCGCTAGCCCGAGCCAAGCGAGACGCTAAAATATAAAAAATATATAATATAATTAATAAATATAATTATTTAAAATTTTAAATAAAAATATGCTATTAAATTAAGAAAATCTAAGATACAAAATCATAATGTCACATTAACAAAAAGTTTCAAATAAATAAAAATTAACAGTATTAAAATCAAAATAATATATTATTAATCTATTAACAGTATTGAAAATTAATCATTTCAAATAAACTTAATAATATTAACAATATATAGTATACGTATATTGTTAAAAGGAAGTGTAAAGGGGTGCTGAGCCTGCTGACTGAGAAAAGAGGAAGCGGCAGCGGCTACAGCGGTAGCGAGAGCGGCGAGTAGCGGGAGGCATGAGTGGCGACAACGGCAACGTTTACGAGCAGCGGGAGCAGGAGCGGCGAGCGGCGGGAGGCGCGAGTGGCGACAACGGCAGCGTTTGCGAGCAGCGACAGCGGCGAGTAGTGGGATCGGGATCGAGGTCGGGATTGGCAACGGTGAGGGTTAGGGTTCGGTTGTCACTTATATCAGTTTTAGTTGGTTCGATTGAACCAACTAACCATCATAGATCGAACCAGGATCGAACCAAACCTAAAATCCTGGTTCGGTCGCCTTGGTTAACCCGGGCGCTCGCCCGAAGCGCCTAGCACCTGGGCTCGGGCGAGCGCCCAGGCGGCGCCTGTTTGAAGCGCGCCGCCTGGGAGATTAGCGAGGCGCTTGGGCCTCGCCACGCCTCGCCTCGCCCGAGCGCCTAGGCGAGCGCCCAAGTGCCTTTTAAAATCACTGCGTGTAGTCCATACAGGACTTGCACAACGAAGAAAAGATTACAGAGGTGAACGTGCGAGTCATTTTCCACCATCACGCATGAAAAAGGCAAGATAACCGAGATCATGAGCAACACAAAGAAAGAAGCTTTTATTAGGCTCGAAAGGGTCTTGAAAACGGGTTGAATGAGCACACAGCAAGGGGATTTTGAAGATAGATGTAGGCTCAATGTTCACCCAGCACTTTTATTGAATAGAAATCGGGTACAGTAAAAGCATTGCATCACCCCCTTATACACTTACCCAAAGCCCCATTTGTGCCGATGCCACTTGGGGTGTTCTAAGGTGCTGTGACGGTTGATGTTTGACACCGCTAGGTCGTCAACCAGAAATCAGCCCATGGCATGTGAAAATGGTGCAATTTTAGGTCATTTTTCCCTTCGTGCGATGCCGCATAGCCAAAAACATTTTCACATTTTACATGATAAAAACACAAAACAAAAACATTGGCAACAAAAAAAAGGGGGCTGACTAGTTTTCTGACTCGAAAACATCAAGAAAATAGCCTGAAACAAGAACCGAAAATTATCTTAGACAGGTGTCGAACACCTTGTCTGCATTGCTCCATGAGAATATTGTATTGTACTTGTCTAGTTGGTATTTTGTATCAGAGTGACATTTAAAACCTTGGCTTTAGGGTCCTTGCAAGATTATCATATACACAATGCAAGCCAGGTGGCTTGTAGTTTTACTTTGCAATGCAGGGCTTGCAAATATTGTCATTCTTAATTTCGTTTGCTATTTATGTCCACTTTGTTTCAAAAGTTTAATCTGTTTAGCTCTGCTACCTGCTCTGCATGCAAAGATAATTTTACCCAGGGTTAATCTCAAGATATTCCCTTTTGGGTTATTGCTGTCCTTTTCTATGCTAATGCACTATAAGAAATGTCATATTTGAGGATAAGTTATGTCCAGAATGCGATCTATTTGTAATGATATATTTCTACATTTTAAGACCAGGGTTGTGACATGGTTTTTGTATGTTCCTATTTTGTCTTTTCATGTAAAATCATTTATTTGTTATTTATATCCAGGTTTTGATGTTTCATCTTCAGAAGATATTTAATGTTTTATTACCTAAAATCCTTGTGCAATATTCTTACTTTATTCACATTTTGTTTTGTTCTTACAGGATTTCCTATGCTTGGAATTGAGTGGCAGAAGATGGAAAACCCTGATCTGCGCAAGGCAATGGAAATGAAACCTGACCAAAAGGGTGTGCGTGTGAGAAGAATAGAGCCTACTGGACCAGAATTTGAGTTTCTGAAGTCGTCTGACATTATCTTGAGCTTTGATGGAGTTGATATAGCTAATGATGGAACTGGTAAGGCAATCATTTCATGATATGAGCAACCTTTAGTTTCTGATGTTGAACAATCTCTTATATTTATCGCTGTGGATGGATCATATTTGAAAAATAATAGGGCTGGGATGTAATTTGTTGTGTTCATTGCAAAAAGTTACAGATTTTGTAGTGCTTTTAATGATTCTCACTCTTGTGTTCCTTGGTCAAGAATGGTACTTGCACTTCATCAGGATTGTGAAAGTTTGAAAAGTTGGGTAGAATTTTATGGAATGATCAATCCCCAAGTAAACTTTTACTTGCACTTCATCTGGATATGAAGAGAAGTTGCTTTGTAGAATTTTATGGATTGTTCAACCAATTAAATACTTTTTAAATATTTACAACTTGGTTTTAATCTACTTATCACACTTATAAATTCTTAGCCAGTTGGCAGTCAGCATAATATTTATCAGGCCTTATCAACATGGATCTATACTGATTTCACTACAGTTCTAGGTCTGTAAGGCATTTTGTCTAGTTATGTTGTCCAAGACAATGCTCAGTGTCATGGTAATATTTGTAGTTGACCTCAAATATCTGGTACATCAGCTTGTTATATTACACCTGAAGTGTCAGCAGGCTTTATAGATTATGTAGTGCATGCAGATGGAATAGAATCATTGTAATCTTTTTATACTGTTCTCTAGAAATGTGGAAGATGTACCATATGGTAAAGAGATTTACCGTGCTTGATAGATAATCATTAAACTCCAAATTATTTGGACGGTAAATATATCGAACTGGGAATAGGCAAATTTGTTATTTGGGATTATTAACTACTGCCTTGAAGTGCTAAATTGTCTGCAGATGCACATCTTGGTATTATTAGTTTGTTTTCTGTGGTTCTTTTAGAATTTTAATAATTACATGATATTTGATGTGGTGAATGTCATTCTTTGTTTGCATAATTTGTTATTATTTACATTGATATAACCAAGAGAGGAGCATCGTTGGTTTTTATTCAACATAATGTATGGTTAAGATTTACATTGATATAACCAACATAATGCACATCGTTGATTTTTTTTTCCCAGAATGTTAGCTGCTTTAGATAGAGAAGGTTATAAATATTTTGTGCAACCTTGTTCTTTCTTCATAAGATGTTGCTTTATGAATGTGCTCTTTACATGTGACACTTATTTCATTGTGTGGTGTTGTTTAGTTCCATTCAGGCATGGTGAGCGCATTGCGTTTAGTTATCTTGTTTCTCAGAAGTACACCGGAGAGAATGCTTTGGTCAAAGTCTTGCGTGATTCAAAAGTTTATGAATTTAACATAAAGCTTGCGACACACAAGAGGCTCATTCCGGCTCACATTAAGGGAAAACCCCCCTCATATTATATAATTGCTGGCTTTGTGTTTACGGCTATATCTGTTCCATATCTTCGGTCTGAGGTGTGGAAACTATCTTCATGTTTATTGCTATTCTTAATATTGTTTCAATTTTGCTTTTTGCAGAAAGTTATGAGTGGACACTGTTGGATGCTATGCCTTAACAGTTCGATACACAAGATTTCTTATATTTCTCATATCTATACTCCTTTAAGTGTCTCATATTTCTCATATCTATTCAACTGTTGGATGTTGAGTGGACACTGTTGGATATTATCATGTGCTTCCTCCTTGATATTTGGATCAACTCTTGTTTGTTTGTAAATCTGCTTTTGATAGCACCTCGTGCTACTATTTATTTTTTCTCTCATTGTCATCTCTATACTCCTTGAAGTGTCTAAGCTGGCTATCATGAGTTTGGGTGACAGTTTTACTGTAGTAAAAATATGACTTCTATTTTGCTTGCATTTAAATTAGCAGCCTTCATATATTAGAAAAATCGTCATGTTCAACTTAGATGTATGGTTTTGTTTTATTTTTTTTTCTCTGTTGATTTAGACCTGAGACTGCTAATTGTTTTCTCATACTTTCGTGGTGTCTAATAGAATCAATTAAATCTTTTTTTAAAAAAGAATCAATTAAATACTGCTAGCTTTACGATCTAGATTGAAAATTTGTCATCTTTTTATGCTATGTTCCTAGCACCTTTAGATACCATGGTATCCCACCATTGCCAGGGTTCAGGACCAGTAGATTGACCATAGTGTTTTGTCTCTGTACTGGCCAGCCAGTCCCTGGTACTGTTCTGGTGTTGAAATCTTTGCTGGATACACTATCTATCTAGCACACTCCATTTGATTCTGCATTGTTGTCTTTCATGCTATAAAAGCAAATTAGATGCATCAGATGAATTCAGTGTATCAGCATATTACTTAATTTTATAGCGGGAATAAAAAAAATAGTGGCATCCACTTTGCAAGAATCATTAATTGGTACATGAGTGCTTCTTTTAGAAACAAGGGTAACCATTTACATACATTCTGCATTTCTTTAGCTGTTACTGTGTTTTACAAAGGCTTGAATTTTTTATTTTGTTCCTTATATGCTGCCACATCCTATGCAGTATGGGAAGGACTATGAATACGATGCACCAGTGAAATTGCTGGACAAGCTTTTGCACACAATGGCACACTCACATGATGAGCAGCTTGTGGTGATATCCCAGGTTTCTTTTTCTCTCGACCCCTTTATTTATTTCTGAATGTGAATGCCTGCCTTAGTATTTGCATCAATAAAAAATGTTGTTTTTGTCTAGTAATTGTTGTATCACTGTCCAGGTGCTAGTGGCAGATGTTAATATTGGTTATGAAGATATTGTCAACACTCAGGTTAGCACTAGTTCCCCAGACACAGTTCCTCATGTTAACTTCATATTAACGTAGCTGATGTATTAATTATCAATTATTGACAAGAATGAGGGTATTGACTTCTATTTTGTACTGAATATTGTATTTGTATTTTTTAATTTTTCTTTTCAGTGCTTTCTCATTTGGTCAATGATTACAGGTAATGGCTTTTAATGGTAAACCTGTTAAAAATCTGAGAACCTTGGCAAACATGGTTGAAAATTGCAGCGAGGAGTTCTTGAAGTTTGATCTCGAGTACCAGCAGGTATGTCTCTCTTTTGGTGCCAGTTAACATTAATCACAGTTGCTTTTCATTTGGCTTTATAGTATTCCAACTGCTAGTGCTTGCTAATTCAAAATATTGTACTTTTATGTATCACCAACCCAAACAGTGGCAAAAAAAATTCTTTAATCTGAATAATTTAGGGTCTGATGAAGTTATCCACTTTATACCGATTTGGTTTCAGCTAACTGAGGCAACACCTTTTTGTTATCTTAGGGTTCCTCATTGTTCTCCGAGCAGCTTTTTCTTTAGTGATGTTTTTGCATGCATTCTCAACTTCTACTAGCAGGAGGCATCCTACCCAAGAAGTTTTCTTCTATTGTTATCTTTTTTTTGCATTGATATATACCCTTGCTAGAGTAAGAATTCATTAAAAATGTGTAATGGAAGTATTTAGTTTCCTTCATAAGAGTTCCTTTCTTATATATATATATATATATATATTGGTGATGTTTTGCTTCCATTCCTAAAATGTCATGAGACCTATAAGCCGGTCATGCTTCTACTGCAGCAAATTTTGTACAAAATTGGTGAATAAACACTTGCTACATATCGTTTTCTTGCTGACAGATAGTAGTCCTCCAGACAAAAACTGCAAAGGCTGCGACACCAGATATCCTTGCAACACACTGCATACCCTCTGCAGTATCCGAAGATTTGACGTCGTGAAGGGAAGGTAGCTGAAGACGTTATTGAGCGTTATATTTCTGTGGAAGCCACAGATGTTGGGCATCAGTTAATTATATGCTATGGGAAGATGTGTTGTTTTTACCATAATTGCCAAAATTCTAGTGTAGCTATCACACAGCATGCCGTGTTGTCGTACAATGTTCCACAGGAGATGCATGTTTAAATCACTTGTGTAGAGTTTTTGGTAGAGCAAAACTGTCAGGTTTTCTTATTCGTTCCAGATGTAACCGTGATATAGCGCTACAGGGAATCTGCTTTAGTAGTGACGTGTCCACCTAATCGATTTAAAAGTTAGAACCGTGTTAAATGATTGTGGCATCATCCAAAAATTGGGCAAAGATCTCTTTTTATACTGAGGCCAAAAGAACATGTGGTATCTGCGGATGTGGAATTTTCTTATGCCTGCCTTCCTGCAATAAGCCTTTTCCACCGATCACATCTTTTATATTTATGCTTATGCATCTGAGTCTAAAATATTATTTAGTAGGTAGGATTTGGGACTCGTGGATGATGGGCTAGACATTGTCTGTCTCATCCCATTTGCTTAAACTTGATTCAGCTTTTACTTCAATTGGATTCGGACTGAGCCGAACAAGTATAAGCTGAAATCGGATTCGGGTTTGGTTCGGTGGTGGTTAGCATGTTCAAAAAGCTTCAAATATTACTTCACGTCTAAGTCTTCACGTTCTCCGCCTTGTTCCTCTGCTTTTATGACGCCACCGCCCGCATCATTCATACCCTACCTTCCCACTCCCACATCTCTCTCTTTCTCTCTCTCTCTCTCGCTGGAATTCAATCCCTTCGTACTCATCCAAGCAATTGCGAATGCGAGTTCTGAAGCGGAGCGATCCAAGGAACAGTCTCTCTCTCTCTCTCTCTCTCTCTCGCTCTCTGTTTTGCCAGCAAAAACTGCACTAAAAAGCTAGGAATGCAATGAGGATCATGTGATCTGTTCCTCCCCAAAGCTGCTTCTCTTCTCTCTTTCCCCAAGGCTGCTTCCTTTTTCTCCCCCCCCTCCCCACCCCCTTTACTCTTCGAGATGTCATCAGGCGCTTCCAGGTTCATCAAGTGTGTGACCGTCGGAGATGGAGCCGTCGGCAAGACATGCTTGCTCATCTGCTACACCAGCAACACGTTCCCAACTGTGATTCCCTTTCTCCTCCCTTTTAACCTCTTTTGTTATTTTCAGAATCTGTTCCTTGCTTTCTGTTTCCAATCCTCTCGGGTTTCCTTGATTCTTGATCTTTCTTCTGTGATTCTTTGCAGGATTACGTGCCTACCGTGTTCGATAACTTCAGTGCCAATGTGATTGCGGAGGGAAGAACCGTGAATCTGGGCCTCTGGGATACTGCAGGCGGGATCGTGTTCCCCGTCCTTCTTGACCTCGGATCATGGGGGAAAAATCTGACTCTGGGTTTTTCGTTGATTGCTTGTAGGACAAGAGGATTACAACAGACTGCGACCACTGAGCTACCGAGGTGCGGATGTCTTTGTGCTGGCTTTCTCATTGGTGAGCCGAGCCAGCTACGAGAATGTTCTGAAGAAGGTGAGTGTAGGAACATGGAATTTTGGCTTCATGACCGATGTTGATTACTAAATCTGCTTCGCTTCTGCCTCTTGTGTTGATGATTTCCAGTGGATGCCTGAGCTGCAGCATTATGCTCCTGGAGTCCCTGTGGTCTTGGTTGGTACTAAGTTAGGTGAGCAGAGAACCAACCTAACCAGCAATGTGCTTTTATGCATCTACTAGACAGCTTTTTTTGTTCAATGTTTACTTTTTACTGGATGAGTTTCTTTTGTTTCATCTTCTTTTAAAGTGAAAGTATAACTTGTCATATAGGTTTTAAAGATCCATGTGATCTTTCTCTTTAATTTTACATCTGAAATTTTTCAATCATAGATCACTTGTCTGCGTTTGCCAAACGCTATATGTAAGTACCAATTGCTTTGCTGGTAGATGTGGAAATTGATCTGCTCCATTTAAGAGCATTCTTTTCTTGCTGTATAGCAGTTTATTATTATATTACATAATACATACTCGCTAGATGAAGCTGGTCATATGAATTCATCTATGGATAACAAATCAGAGCAGATCATTCTAGTTGATGAGATGAATTTGTGTGAGAAAACACTGCTAAGTCAAATTGGTGTTCTTCATGGTATTGATCATGGGAGACACATTAGGAAGGAGGATCTTGAGTTACCCAGGTTAACCCCGTCCAAAAAAGCGGAACAGTTATAGGATCATAGGAGTCAATCTAGATAAAGAAGGAGAGGCATCTCTACCGGTTCTTCCATTTTTAGGACACAAATAAACCAAGAGAAGTCTGTGAAGAATACCTAATCGGTGGATAAGTCTTGTGAAGTATTGTTAGAAAAAGTAGTGGACTGATAAGTCTATATAAATGAGTGTAGTCCAAACAAGAATTCATGGGCTGAAGCCCCATAATTTAAAGCTTCATTGTTTTTCTTGCTGATGTGGGACTGAAAGTCTCATGTATCTTCACCAGCGAGAAACGAAATGAAAGGATTGAAGATATTTTAGCTAGATCGTGATGGCTATTCTTATCTAAACATTTCTCATACTTTTTTTTTGTCCACTAACAATATGTATTGCAGATCTTCGTGAAAATAAGCACTATTTGGCAGATCATCCTGGGATGTTGCCTGTTACTACCGTACAGGTTTCATATCTGTTCCTCAAATATAAAATCTGATTACTTCAAATTTCTTCTGCTTCATGGTTCGTTGACTATTTTGGTGGCTATGATTCTTGATCATAGGGAGAGGAACTTCGTAAGCAGATTGGTGCTGCATATTATGTTGAGTGTAGCTCAAGGACTCAGCAGGTCAGTCTCAAATCAAATCTCTCTCTTGCAAATTTATTGGTTAAGTGACAGCTTCATGTGGTATTGCTAATTCACTATATTTTGTCCTTGGGTTGCTATTTAATTATGAATCTCATGTACTTCCTTAGGCTAACACGAATATTATAAATTTTGGGTAGAATGTCAAGGCAGTCTTTGATGCTGCCATCAAAATAGTTATTCAGCCTCCTTCAAAACACAAGGAGAAAAGGAAGAGAAAAACAAGACGCGGTTGCTCAATTCTGTAAGTAAGCGTATTCCCTTTACATAATCAATTAGATGTCTCTAGGTGTATACATAATTTCTGTAATGTGCATTCTCTTGATTGATGATGCTGTTATTTTTTTTTGTTTCTGATCTCATTGTTCCTAAATGAAATGGTACTTGTACACGTATATGTTTTCTGGTGTGTTTTAACCTTTGCGTACTTCTTCTAGTATGGTCAAAATATAAGGACTTGTTTAAGGTCTTCTAGTACTCCACAGATTTCTCTCTTGGATCTTCTACTCATAAATATTCGGTCTTTAATATCTTGTAACATCTCCAGAGTAAAAGCTGGAGTTGCTGCAAATGTATTAACTGTACTCTCACTTGATAACTTTGTTGATATTAAGGTGTTTTTTTATATTTTAGAAGTCATCCTTCACTGAGTGCTTCATTATAATATAGGCCCTTTTTTGTAATTAAATTCAGAGTTTCAGCAACCAATACTTGAGCACGATCCATATATATATATATATATATATATATATATATATATATATATATATATATATATATATATATATATATATATATATATATATATATATATATATATATATATATATATATATATGTATGCTGTCACTGCCAAATCAATTTATGCTAATAAAAATGAAGAACATTGCTGTATCAAATCTAATTTGATCCTAGATAGATGTCGTATCAAACAAAAGGACGAGCCAACAAGATAAATTAAGATCTATCTGATGTAAGAGATCGATTATGAAAATTACCTCATATCGTATGATCAATTGTATCAATTTTATTAGATCAGACAAGCTGCTTTTAGGCCCATTTCATCCTTCTTTATGATTCTATTATGGTTTCTTTGTTATCCACAACAAGAAGGTTAATTTGAACAGTTTGAGGCGAGAAACTTATTGATCTTTTCAGTGCTGAGCATCTCTAATGTTTCCATGTACATTTTATACAGCCTCAAGTCATTCTTATCACAACATTGATTTTGTTTTCTCTAGATGTTGTTCAGCTTTTTCTGTAAGAGAAAAGACTCTTGACATCTATGAGTTTTACAAATTCCAAAATACAAGACAAAAAATTATCGACTAGATTTGCATAAAAAGCAACTTATGCTGGAATTGCAGGAATATTCCGTGTGTGAGGAGACTTGTGTGTTTTAAGTGAAGGCACTTGCAATAAGAAATGACTGATCTCGTTCACATGTTTGCTTTGCTCTCCTGACCCGAAGACTCGGAGGGCTGCATCAGCTGTGAGTTCGATAGTGTGGAAGATTTTGTAAATTGTAAATGTTTGATCTGCTGGTATCCAAGGAAAAACAAACCGCACGCCTAAAGAAGTGGATATATATGGTGTTTGGGTTGCAAGTTGTGCTTTTTCACCGATACAAACGGTGTCTCTCTCGACTGGGACGACTGGGAAGGTTGACTAAGCCGAGTAAAGAGATTTCACAGGTTATCGTGACACTAACTACATTGGTGACGATGTTTATTTCATGTTGTTGACCCTGGGAGCCTAATCTTTTTCAACATCTTGTTGACCCTGCAGAAGAATATGGTGGATCAATCAGCATCATCTGATGATGCTGAAATTTAAGAAAGAGGCCGAGATTAGAGGTAAAATTGAAGAACTATCACATCATTCATTCATTCATAAGATGCATTCATCATTTTATGAACGTCAACTAATCCTGATTGTTGGTGCCTGGGAGATGGTAGGTATTTGATCAATCAATTTTTTTTTTTTAATCTTTTCTCTTTTATTTATCATCCATAAGATCACTGTTCATGAACCATCAACGATCATGATTCTATTTTCTCATCACAATCACGAGTACATCAACTTCCAAAACTCCTTTTCATTGCATCTTAGTTTCTGGCGTAAGATTTACGCTTGATTAAGTTCTTCAAATTCCCAAGATCATCAGGGAAGACAGTATCCTGCTAATATCCTTGTGCGAGCTCGATTGTCGTAGTAGTACTTCTTCCGTGCTTCAAGCGATAGAGCTACTTTCCAAAGGATGAGATATGTTTTTTTTCGGTCTTCTTTACGTAACTCGAGATAAGAAGGGTACATAAATTGATTCTTTCTTTTCGGATCCTGCTGCTGCATAGGGGAAGAGCTGTCCTGTGTGTGTGTGTGCGTGTGCGGATTTTTTTTTTTTAATAAAAATAAAAATAAAAATACTAATAATAATAATAATAAATAAATAAAAAATAAAATAATAATAATAATAATAATAATAATAATAATAATAAAAGAAAATTCATTCATTAAACGATTTGCAAAAATGCTAAAACACGAATCTGAGACTCGTCGTTGATTGCGTAACAAAAGACACTCGTCGAGTGAGTAGGATGGACACAGAATGAATAATCAGTCAGTCAGTAGAGATGAACATATCGCCTGTATAATATAGAAAGTATTTGTGCCGTCCAAAATCAATTGCATGTTTCTATTGACACCGGAAAAGTTACAATATATGTTTCCTCGAACTAATAACATGTCTGCCACCTCATAAATCATCTTTGACACTACCAAATATGACCAACAATAAGGCAGAGATTTTTAGATAAAAATAATGTCCCCACCTAACAAACGTATAAACTAAGCATAAAACAGTCGAATATCAATTGCATGTTTGTATTGAGGGAGGGAGAGATGTGTTGCCTTATTTATCATCTTTAATGCCATATATAATTTATCATCTCCCTCCATGCATGACTACTACTCTTCATGGTGTTGATGCGAGACACATAAATAAGCTTGAGAGACAGAGATACGCTCAGAAATTTATCTGAAGGGCTCCTAATTTTACTCGGTATCCGAGTTCCAACATGAAAGACAGAACTACATAATTCTTGCTATCATGCATTGGGTGCTTGCATGACGATCAGCGTCAGCATATGATGATCCTAAGCACCATGATATACTCAGAATTAAAGATAATAAACATATTGGGATCAACAAGTATCACATTTATGACAACTGAATGGCAGAACTTTTGAGGAACAAAGATGAACTTTTACTAATTGAAATTAGTAAAAAGTATGGAATAATAGCTTCCGCATGATTAACAAATTGAAATTTTCCCAAGGCAAAGGCAACAAGATACATCTCAATTTCAAAAACACTTAAGAGCAATGATGTTCAGACTAACCATCCATACAAACAACAAAAGCTGCTAAAGTTTTCGACAATAGGAGAAAAGTAAAAGATTACTGGAAGTTGCATACGCGTGAAAACCAGGCTTTCCACTTTGATTTTGACTTTGCCATGTCCCGGTAGTTATAATAAATAATAATAATACATCAGTAGCTTTATAAACCAACCATTCATGAGAAAAAAGTACCTGATCATAAATAGTCCCCCTTCTCTCATGAGACAATCGGATCTTGAAGATTTTCCTTGGGAGAATGCTTAAACCAGATCATAAATATGTGCTGCTCTGTCGATGTTGTGTCTGCAGCAAAACAACAAACAAACAAACGCCCAAACCAACCAAAATTCACATTAGTTTGAAACTTGAATTTAAAATAACAAGTCCTAAGAAAGAAGATGCATGCATCTCACACAACAAGGCATGCGGTAGGAGAGATCACCACAATCAAATATGATTTAGTGTCGAGAACCATCATCCAAATTTTGCCCTAAGAAATAGAAGGCCAAAATTGTAATCAATCAGGAAAACCTAATATGTCAGTATTTGAGCAAGTTCAACAATTATTTATCTGACAAAAAATGACAATGAGATTATATAATGAACAACAAACTCATGGAAGTAAATATAGATCAGTTCATGCTTCAGCAGCAAAAACACAATAAGTTGTAGGAAACACAGAAGAAGAAAGAGCATGACAAATTTCTCGGATGACCAACGCAACACAGTTGCACACAGTGGCATATGTGGAAGGATGACATATAAGAATACGAAAACTGAAATACAAATGTCACTTACCATCTATCTTTGATGGTCCGCCATATATACTTACCATAGAAAAAGCAGCAACCTCTCTGGAAAGAGCTCAAAATTCAGACATGAAAATATCTCAAGGAGTGAATCATATCTAAAAATTTACATGGAACTGCAGCAAATGTTTGGTTCCTTTTTTTTAATGTCTTCCACAACATCCTGGAGGCAGACACTAGGATGTATGTGAACTTTTGTGTGTGTATAATTTAAAGAAAAAGCAAAGCAGGAAAGAAATTTCACACAAGCTTGTGCCTGCACGTTGAAGCATAATAAGCTAATATTTATCACGAACACTATAATTTTCCTATTGACTGGTAGCTCACCAGACTCTTGACACTATATCTAATATGGAACATCACTCATTTCCGCAAGTGCTTAGCAGATCTGTCGCCATCCCAACTCCCTTCAGGCTCTTTCCTCTTTGAACCTACACCTGGCAATCCATACATTCTTGTCTGTTCCTCCATAAAAGCCTGCGAAGTGGCAGCCAAAAGTTGCTTTGATGCTGAAGCTAACCTCTCACCTTTTCCTTCCATTTTTTCACTTCCTGAACCTGTATTAAGATCAAGTACTTGGCTGCTCCGTATCAAACTGTTGTCAGAGACACTAGCAGTACTACCTTCTGGAAAGCTTATCAGATAAGGCCTTGGATAATGAGATGAAGTAGCACCGGAAGGTCCAAGCAGCATCGAAGGAAAAGTAGGGAAGCATGAACCACCTCCAGATGACATTTCAACATATTGTGTTGAAGTATCCGGGAAAGAGGTTGAGGCAGTTGGAAAACTGGAAGCAAGGGGAAAGCTTCCATAGGAAAATGCTGCCGCAGGAGAATATGCCATGGCCGGAGATGATGAAAGGACAGGTCCCCTATAACTATCATTACCAAGGTTGCCACCACCGATTACTGACCCCAAAATCCTCTGGGACCCTAGAGTTCCAACTATTTGATTAGATTGCTCTTGTCTATCATACAAGAAATATGGTACAGCAACAGCCGGATAAGAGTTTGGATGGAACCAAGATGATGCAGAATTACTTGTTCTATGATCTGTAACTGGAGCCAAAAATGGCACATCACGAGCGCTGTTCGCTTGTTGGTTCCTTTGTACAGGTTCTATACCAACTTCATTGGGGCTTGGTCTATCATTCAGATCGAAGTTCCTTAGCATATTTGCTTCGGATGCAGGTCGGACAGGCAAAAGCGGCATCTCTAATCTGCAGCTGGTGCTGGCCAAGAACTGCCCAGATTCCATACTGTCATCAACTAAGTTCAAATCAAGATAAACTCCCATGACAGTTCGTGTAGGTGCATCATCAGTAACAGTTCCCAACACAGGGACTGCAGTCTGAACTGAGCTCTGAGAGGCCATGTCTTCAGTCACTCTCTCATCAGCTATATTCAGATCAATGCCTAGTGGAGGTTGGCCCTGTTTCCCAGCACCATAAAATGATGACACATCAGAATCATTGGGTGTCATCTCCAAAGTCTTTCGTGGTTCTGCTGGCCGAAATGCACTAGTGGCTGCTGTGCCTTTCCATCCAGGCTCACCTTTAGTCTTCAATAAGCTTTCAGGTGGAACAAATGGTCCTTTTGCAGGTGCACTTACCGTTATTGAAGTAGGCGAACAATTTGAAATGAAATTTGCACAGGAAGATAGGTTGGACAAGTGAATTGTGGATGAAGATGCAGCAGCAGCTGAGACAGCTGGTTGGCCATCGTTCTCATCATCTGCAGGAAGGCCTTCATTCAAATCAAATTCAAGCTTACTGGCAACATCAGGCTCAGCAGAAGCAATCAATGAGCAGGGTTCTGTAGATGATGCAAGTGCCTTCCTTCCATCTGAATCAAATGCAGATATCTTAGAGCTGATAGACTTTGCAGAATTCTCGGTGTCTTCGGTTCCAAGAGTAGATGGTGGTTCTTGACTTGCTGATCCTAATGGACAGTTCTCATGAGCCTCTTTTAGACTGCCAACAATCTGAGCAGTGACAAGGGAGACAACAGTTGAACCTACTGGTTCCACAATGCTAGAAACAGGAATACTGTTCGGCTCGTTTGCTTCATGCCCCGACTCTAAGTGATTGATTCCTGAGTTACCAGACTTCCTATTCCTAGACTCATCAGCAGCTTTAGGAGATGGAACATTATCAGTAGCCAACAAGACAACAACATTAACACTTCCATCTACAGCATCCGATGCTAGAGCTTGCTGCTGATCAATTGAGTTAGTACCACCAAACACTTCTTTCACTACAACACTTGATGTTTTCTTCTCAACATGCAGCTTCTCTAAATTTCTACCTGAAGCAGCAATGTCCAGGTCACATCTATAACTTATTTTGACATCAGAGGTGCATATACTGCCATCTCCGATCTTTTCACATTCACATTCAAGGAATTTGTTCTCATCCATAGATGAGCTTGTAGAGTTGGGTTTGCCATCTGTATAAATATCTGATACCTGCCCACCAGTCATTCGCTTGTCCTTGAGCGGAAAGGCACCATCGGCATCACACTCCACTTCTGCTGGTTTAGATGATGAAATACATTTATGAATTCTTTCTTCCCCAATATTTACCTCTACTTTCATGCAAGAGTCTACAATTTTATGAGAACTCATGCACGAGACAGTAGATTGTGTCATTGGATCGTTGGTTAATTTATTATCCTGCAACTGGATAGCATTACTGCTGTTACTTGTAAAGTTGGTATTTTCCTGTTGCAATGGTTCCATAGCTAATACAGATCCAACGCTCTTCCCTTGCTTCTCAGAGTTGGGATCAGCAGCTTCATCATATTGGATATTCCTCTTAACCATATTATCATCACATGATAGCCCCAACTTGGACTCACCATTACCATTAGATGGGTCCTCTGCTACAGGTGATGTTCCGAGTGAATCAGTGGAAGAAATCAAGTCAGACTTGGATATTTCCCCTGCTGCCACAGTAGCCGGTAAATTCATTCCCATGTCATCCCTGACAGCCAAAGGAGTGCTAGCTTCAGAGTGTTTGGCACAGCTTTCTATCAAGGCATGAATAGAACTACAAGAATTTCTTCTCCTTGGTCTGGTCAAGGAAACTACATTTTCATTTCCAGATGATAAACAAGCAGTTATAATCATATCTGCAACCTTCCCACTTCCATCAACAAACTTTCCATGCTCTTCATCAAGAATATCTGTTGGTGATATCACACCTTCAGCTCCTGCATCTTCTTTAACATCGTTGCACTGCAATGGCTCTGTATTGGCATCTGTGGCAACGTGAGACTGAGAAACATCATTCTTCTGTCTTTTATGATTGTTATGGTGCTGTTTGTCAGGAATACCAGGAGATGATGATCTGCTGCTCATAACCAAAGGGTCCTCAAAAGAGTCACCACTGGCACTATGTCGATGGCTTCGACCATGATTAGGAAGCCGAACGATTAGACTGTTTGTATTTCCATGATCATCAACAGGCACATCGGTTGGCCTTTCAGATGTCTGTCCACATTGTGATGCTTTTTCCAAAGTCATAACCCTGTTGACAGAACCAGACCTACCCGAATGATTTTCCCTCTGACAAGCAGCTATACTTGTTCCTAAAAGTCCATTGCTTGATCTTCGGTGGTGATATGAATCACCAGATAGCTTGCTAGTAGTTGTTGAACCAGCTGTTGAGCTCCTTGCCTCTTCCTTCGATGAAGAAGCCATTGTTTTTGCTTGATCACTATTGTTCTGAGACTGACTGGAATCACTGCTCTTGTCCTCAACTGTTTTGCAATGTGGGTCCTTCAAACTAACCACGATAGATGCTGGAAAAGTTTCCTTTTTAGTAGAATCTGGGGCTCCATACTTATTAGACAGAGCTCTACATGCTGATGGCTGAGTGCTGTGCATTTTGGCAGCCACATTAGTTGATCCAGATCTTTTATTTCCTGAATGACTGACATCATAAGAACATGGTTTGACTGAACATGAAACAGATCGGCCAGATCCAACAGATTTTGCATCATTAGTTTTTGATATTTCTGCATTGACCCGTTTCTTCCAAGTATCAACAAGGCTCCTAGCTTTCTTCTGGATCTCCAGGTTTTTATGAGTGCGCAAATTATTCACTGACTTGCCAATGTTGCAAGTCTGCAGAGCACTTAGGTTTACAGGCAGCTTATCAAGTGCCCGAAGCAAAGATAAGAGAAAATCCTCAACTACTTTGTCACTGTCTATGTGCGTTCTACCATCACTGGGCTTTCCTTTATGCACCTCCTGGAGCCAGTCATCCAAGACAGTCACTCCCATAAGTTGCACAAACTTATCAAGGCAATCATATTTATCAGTAGCTGCAATGACATCTGCAAGCATTATTCGACCAGCCAAATCTATTTTTTTCTTAGTTCTACCACGCTGCATAAGATTCACCAACTTCTCAACCCCTTCATAGCTTATAAGACCACCTTTTTCTGTAATTTTTGCAATTTCAGCCTTCATGTTGTCAAACTCAAAGTTAACGTAATCACCATCATCAAGTTTAGCAGGATGCTGTTGATTGATCAATTCCGTTCCCTGATCTCGCTCGACTGCCCCTGTGACTTGATCTCCCTTGACCAGCTCTTCACCCTGATCACCCAACCTCTTCTTTTCCTTAGCCTGAGATGGGAAGGAGGTGTCACTATTTTGTACTCTATCTGAACCAGATTTTAACTGTAGTGTGCTTGCAGAAGTACTCTGAGATTTTTGCAATCCCGACTGCACTGCCGCATGCATTTCTAGCCGTGTTTTGTTTAAAAGCTTATCTACTTCTTCCTGATGTTTCTGAGAAAGAACAACAATGAAAGGTTAAAGGGCTCAAACACAAATAACAGAATAGAAATGCTGTACCTTGCCACTATCGTAGACGTTTATAGAGAAAGAACTTACATTGATATAATCCTTAACAAGAACTTACATTGATATACTCCTGATCAGTTAACCACCACAAGTGTTTGTTAGCAATGTCATATACTCTTCTACACACAAATGATGAAATCCATGATGGAAGTTCAATACCCTTCTCTAAAAATGCAACTTTACATGGATGAAGTAAAGAAGCAGCAGGTATGACATCTTTGTGAAAAGAGTAGAGAACTTCATTTGGGGAATTATCAAACAAAATGTCTTTTGCAAGCTTAATGTCAGCAGGTCGGTAAAGCCAGTTAACACACAGCTTAAAATACCTTTGTATCATAATGTTGAAATTCATCAGACATTAAAAAAAAGGGATAATTTATTGGAATTTGAGAACAAATGTAAAGCCAGCTTGGTATGATGTGAATCATAACATCATTTGATCTCTGCAAACTTTCAAAGAGAATGTGCTTGCTGGAAACTCAAACGTCCAGTTGAAAGATTCAATGCTCCAGAGATGCAATGCAACTACAATGGACATGTCCAAAAGAGAACAATTTAACCAGTGGATTGGACATATCTATGTTAAAACCTAAAAGATGAAACAAAATCAACATAAAATCCACAAGTGGCATACAAAACAAGAACGTAGATGTTCCATGCATAATTCAAGCATAACAAAAATCTCTTTCATATCCAGAGCCAAAAACACAAAACTTGTTCCCTCCTCATAATAACATTAAATCCTTTTTGTCTACAGAGATAGTTTGTTATTGCTTAGACTTCGTTGCTTGTTTACTCATTTAAGAGCTTTCTAATTGGAATTGGATTTACCACCCATAAATGATCTCAAATATGAAGGAATCAAGAGACCCAGCACAACACTCTGTCAGAGCTTACATCTTTGAGAAATTCGTCATTGACTAAAAACGAACCCACCTAAGTTCAATAGAGAACTGCATAAAACCATACAAATCCCCAGCACTTCTTCAAGGGAAGACCGCTAACTCCGGAGTATGCAAAGTTTCACTCAGCGTCACTCACCACAAAATACATGACTCAGTAATTTAAGGATGATGCACCAGAACCAATTCCAGAACGAGGACCATATTTCCAACGAGAAAACAAATAACAAACATCAATTCAAAAAATTTTCCAAAATATTCAACAAACACATGACAAACAACAATTCAATATGTTTCACAAAATATTCAACTAACACATAGAAATCATCAACTCTTTTTTTTTTTTCCCCCTAAATCATCACGTACAAAGTAAAAACCAAACCGATATACAGAACCCGAGAAAGGAGGCACCTTTGAGAAGGAATCCAAGGGGTTCAGGGACGGAAAAGCTAGGGGATCTGCTGCTATACTACCGCATGTGCCGCTGCCGTTTCTTCTCCTCACCTTCCCGCCCATACATAACCTTGCATCTTTCCCGATTTGGTTGTCTCCGACCCCTCCACCGGCAGGAACCATCAATTCCAAATCGCTTCTGATACCTGAATCACCGAATCAAAGCATGAAAAGGCCGCCAAACCCTAGTTCCACGGGTGGGAGGCCCCCGATAGACGAGACGGAGGAACCCTAGTCACAGCCCGGCGGCCACGTCATGTATGGAAGGATAGATCGGCAGACGGAGGAAAACGATACGATCAAGAGGAACAAGAAAGGGATTGAATGGAGTCGGGAGAGAGAGGCAGAGGATGGATTGTACTTGCGAAGGCCACCCGAGGAGACGAAGGCAGAGAGAGGAGGAAGCGGGGGGAAATGGAGAAACGTGATTGGTTCGATTCGAGAGAGAGAGTGAGACAGCAAAATGGAAGCGGAGAGTGCAATATAGTTTTCCTTTTTTCATTGGCCCAAAATGAGGCGACCGGCGAAGTCCGTTGACACCAATGAAAAATGCGTTATTGCCCCGCCTGTTCCGTGAACCAGATCAAACACAGTTTCTGTTCGGTTTGGTTCATGGTATGTATCTATCTCGTGGACCGATTGGGAAGGGCACGGGAAAGGGTGCGAACGAGAGACGATGGCGCCGATCCACTGTCTCGGCCGAACAGCATCAAGAAATAAGACCGTTCCGAATTGGTCGGTCAGCTATTGTGGGCCCCCTGAGAAATACAACAACAAGCCGATGTTTTCCTGAATCGGACGAGGTAGGTACAGGCGTTTCACCCACCGACGAAGCCCGGTTTGGATCGACCGGGGAAGGGAGGGAGTGAACCGGGGGGGGGGCGGCTCCAGTGGGCCTTGGGCCGAACTATTATCAACAGGGAAGAGGCGATTTCCATTGGTGGATACCGGTGGGCCCCGACAGTAACAACCAACGGTTTTCACCTAATAGACAGACGGCCTTTCAATTAAAAGGTTTTGTATCGTCAAGATGCAGATCGTGTTGCCAATCTGTCAGGTTGGTTCACAACCACTATGTTTAATTCCTTCTTTTATCTTTTCTCATTAATATTTTGTGACACTTGATATGTTGAGTTGCCACAAGAAATCTATTTCATCATAATTCTAGCTAAAAGAATTAACAAAAATATTATGATCATAAGCAAAAGAAAAAAAAATCTATCAAGATAATAATAAAGTATTGTTTACTATTATTTACACTAATTAACTAGTTTTAATTATAAGATTTATCCAATTATACGAAAAAATCTTACTGATGAATTAAAAAAAGCTATCAAATTCAAGTGTGTTTTATCATTACATTTTAATTTATATCTTTCAAGTGAAAAAAAATATTAAAAATTGATAAATAGGAGAGAGAGACTAACTAGAAAACTTACAGATAAATAAAATAATATACATAAAGAAATACCTCATGACAATTCTTCCAAACTCCTGCACACAAAGAACAGAGCTCATCGCATCGTAGGACTTTGCAGCAAAACTCTGAAATCCCTCTAATACCTCATGACAATTCTTCCAAACTCCTGCACACAAAGAACAGAGCTCATCGCATCGTAGGACTTTGCAGCAAAACTCTGAAATCCCTCTTGTCATGACATTAAACCTAAGAATTACTATAACTCTTCAATGATGGGGATATAAAGAGGAATAACTTTTGTATATGAACAAATACTAGAAGACCATAATACGCAGCGGAATTAAATAGAAGCACAATCAAACAGAATACCAAAATATACGTGGAAAACCCTTTCAATGTGAAGGGTAAAAATCACGGAACAAACTAGAGATAATGCACTATGAGAATAATGAATATACAAATCTCAATCTCTTGCCCTAAACCCCAGATTTGATCTAACTGAGATGAGAACACTATTAGATGATTGAGAACAGTCTTTCTGCGTTGTCCTTGTCTTCTTCCCTTTCTTTCTCTTTCATCATTGAAGTTGACAAGGCTTTTGCAGATAAATTGAAGTAGAAAAAGATTATAACATCCCCCATTCCAAATGCTATTTTTATTCACAACGGGTTTTTGTTTAGGATGAAAACACAAAACTATACGAGTGTTTACCAATAAGACTATTTAGATTCTTTTTCCTTTGGGAGAAGGTAGTTTTTACTGTTGCTTAGTTTAGAAATGTTGAGACACCTGCAACTGCTCAGTCCTCCTCAACAACAAAGATATTGTTCCCAGCTAACTTCATGGTAATTACCATGGGTTGTGATTCTTTGGACCCGTTGGATTTGCACTCAAACTATAAACACTATCATCTAAGTCTTCCTTTATAATTAGATAAGATATATAATAGAATTAAATTAGATTCTAATAACACATATTAATCAATAGAAAAAAAAATCATATTATAATAGTTCATTCTTTACGAATGTTCGAGAAACTCTTTTATAATTAAATAAGATATATGATATAATTAATTAGATTCTAATAAGATATATTAACCAATAAAAAAGAAGTTCATATTATAATAGGTTATTCCTTAGGGGACCCCCGAGGAACTCTTCTAATAAATTATCTTAGATCCTCTATTCTTATCTATAAATAGATAGGATCTCTAAGAACTAAACGATGCATCTCATAAAGGATGCGGTTGAGAGATTACAGTTTCTCTCTTAATCTCTTTGAACCATGAATCTAAGTGATCTTATTAAAGGATAAGAAGAAAGAAAAAGGAGAATCTAGTTCTTCTTTTAGTAACTTTTGGATCTAAAGATGGTATCTTTATATATCACATCAAAAGATATGTATCGTAAAATCGATCTAATATTATTTGATTTCAATCTTAACATAAAATTTTTTTCACATTACATATAGCATATGACCGTTTTTATGCTTACAACCTATAGAACAAGTACCTAGTAGTGCAAAAACAAATCTATGGGAAAAAAGATCACAATTATACAAAAATATCAACTCAAATATTCGTTATAATAGTCTTAGCTACAGGGACATTAGAAGTCAACCATTAAAATTAACAAGTTTGTCGACAAACACAAATTACCTAGATCCGGATGAAACATCGAGATCTAAAATAAATAATTTCAAGACTCAACTAACATGAAACTCAACAATTTGCTGCTTTGTAGTTTTCCTAGAAAGATGCCTAGAAACATATGCTTATATTTTTCATTGGATCCACATATGCTACTTCCATCAGCATTGAACTATAAACTTTGTATTACTTTATAGGCAGCACAAATGTGAATCAAGTATTATATTGTAGACAATAAAATATGTACTAATACTTCAAATCTTTTCATTAGGTCAATCAGGAAGGTTGAGAATAACACCAAAGAGAGCATCATCAAGATGCTTACTTTTTTCATAGGCAATCGCACAATTGGCATTAAATAGCAGGAGAATCCTCAAGTGAATTTTCTCGCAAAAGATGAATGACTGTCGGTGAAAACAAGACAACTACTATCTCAGGTTCCTAGACATTCCAAGTTCTTGCAGTAAAGTTGTTTCCCAAAGACTTGTAACTTGAAAGAATATCATATGTTGTTTCATAAGGTATTAAGCCTTTATCAAGTATTTGACAATGCAATTGAAAGGACTTTTCCAAATTGCCTTCTGTAAGGTAGCCATTAATAAATGTGGACACTAGGGCACATATCTATCCTATCATTCACCATTTTTCACCATCATTTCTGAGATCATGTGTCAGTGAAGTGAAGGTGATATCATCTCGAAAATTTCAGTGTTTTTGCATCTTGGATTAGAGTTATGAACACAAGGCTGTTTTGCCAACAAAACATTAGTGATCCATTCATTGAGTTAGTACAGTAAGAATTCTTTTGTGGAGCTGAAAAGCTGCTTCCACGTTATTCAGGAATTTATAGCTAAAAATAAAGTTTTTAAATATGAATGAATTAGGTTTAGCCCAACTTCATATAGATCATTAGAAAGATGAAAGGTTGTGTTAAGTCACTTTATCGATTTTAGTATAGAGCTAGGTTGTCACCCGAAAATGACACGAGATATCTACAATATCTAGGTGTCCCGAATTGCAAACGGTGGGCTAGAGGTTATTCGGAAGCTGCCCATCACATTGGCGCTTGAATGTAGTGCCAAATAAGCAAGAGTTCTCTTATTGTTTCAGACTAATGGGAGTAAAGAAGTTACTCTAAGGAGAGGGTTAAGTTAATAACTTAAAATATAATAACATTCTTAAAAAATAGATTAGAATTGGTAGATACTATGATCAAAATAAAAATAAATATTATTTACTTACAAGAGGCTAAGCGGGTAGGAAAAAAATCTAGAAAAATTAATAGTTCTGGATTTAAAATTTGGTATTCTGAAAAAATTAAATATAGAAATGACGTGGGAATTGTCCGATCTTAACAATATTGTAGATGTACAAAGATTTAGAGATATAATTATAATTTAAAATTTATAAAAGATAAGATATTTTGAATATTATTAGTTGTTATACCCCTCAAGTTGAAATAGATGATTAAACCAAAAGAGAATTTTTGGAAAGTTTAGATGATATGATTCAATAAATGCTCATAATAAAAAAACTTATAATTGAAGGAGACTTGAATGGTCATATAGGAAAAATATATGATGAATATCAAGGGGTGTATGGGGGCTTTGGTTATAGGAAGGAAAATGAAGATAATGTTGAATCTCGGATTTTGATGATAAAGTCAATTGTCATTTGTTATCTAATCTATATATTGAGATAAGTGTGCAGGATTAACTACGATGAAAGTGAGACATGCAGCAAGAGTTGCGCTGGAGTCAAGACAATGATCACGTTGGGAGTTCGAGAGTTCGACGGAAGTTCGAATAGTCGTCGGAGGTTCTGCGGGAACAAATCCGAGAAGTCCATAAGCTTGCCAAAGAAGCTCGTCGGAACTCTCCAAGTGAATCGTCGCAAGTCCAAGAGTTTGCCGGAAGTCCGCAGGAGCATCACCGAGGGTTCATCGGATGATCGACGGAAGTTCGCCGGAAGCTCGCCGGAAGAAGCGATTGACGCACCGGAGCAAGTTGCAGTAAATGTCTTAGGAAAAATCGTAGTTAGCACATTGATTAAGTTGGAAATGGGAGGTGATCCCATTAACTTAATCTTGGGGCAATTGGGCCCCTGAAAAACCCAAATTGGGCCGAATGGATCAACCCATTCGGACCCTGATTTCTGCCAGGCGGTTGAACCGCCCAAGGCAAGAGGTTGCACCGCCTGGGCTCAGTCTCCGAGCGAGATTGGGAGGTGCAACTGCTCCAGCCAGGCGGTGGCACCGCCTGGGGCTCAGTCTCCGAGCGAGACTGGGCGGTGCAACCTCCCCTGACAGGAGGTGGCACCGCTTGAGCTCAATCTTCGAGCTCTGCCAAGCGGTGCAACCGCCTCACTCAAGAGGTGCAACCGCCTGAGCTCGGTCTTCGAGCTCTGTCAGGAGGTGCAACTACCCCTGACAGGAGGTAGCACCGCCCAGAGGCTCAGTCTTCGAGCTCTGCCAGGCGGTGCAACCGCTCCAATCAGGAGGTGCAACCGCTTGATCCTGGAATTCTGGGAATTGACAGTTTTGAGCTTCAAATTTGAACTGGGTTGGGGCCTATAAATACCCCACCCATTCAGCACTGAAACAACACTGAACTTACATCGAAATCTTGATACTTTTCTGTGATTCTTAGAGCTCAAAATTGTTGTAAAGGCCAAAAGTTCTTCTCCCTCTGTTCTTCCAAGTTCTGAGTTGTAAAGAGAGGAGAGAAAATTCTGTAAGGGTTGTCTCCTAAGCCCGTCAAAAGGAGTGAAACTGTAAAAGGGTGGTTGGCCTTCATCTATTGAAGGAAGGCCTCTAGTTGACGTTGGTGACCTCGTCGGTGGAGGAAGCCAAAAGTGGAGTAAGTTAAGATTGACCGAACCACTCTAAATCTCGGTTTGCATTTACTTTGAGTATCTTATCTTTACTGCAAACCTCCTTAATAGCTTACTGCCTTCTGTGTTTTTACGAACGTGTTTCAAAGTTCAGTGCTTTCCGAATCGAGGTTTTAGACGCAAATCAGTTTTATCGTACGAACTTCGTATTTCAGTTTGCGCTTACGTTCTGATTTCCATTATAACTGCAAACTAACTTTATATCTTTGCTTTAATTGCATCTCGCCTTATCTCAAGTTAAAGTGGTTTACGAATAAGCTTTTATACTGAAATTGCTTTTATCGTACGAACGTCCTATTTCAGTTTGCGCTTATATTCTGATTTCCATCATAACTGCAAACTACGTTCATATCTTTGCTGCATCTCTCCTAGTCAAAAGTTGAAGTGATTTACGAATCAACTTTTTTACCAAAATCACTTCTATCGAACGAAAGCAGTTTTCGATTTTAATCGCAGAAGGTTTTCCGCTGCACTAATTCACCCCCCCCCCCCCCTCTTAGTGCTCTTGATCCTAACAATTGGTATCAGAGCAGGGTTAACTCTCTAACGGATTAAAACCCAAGAGAGATGGCATACGTCGGAAACCAAGAGGGCCATTTTATTACACGTCCACCCATGTTCAGTGGGACGGACTACACCTATTGGAAGACCCGAATGAGGATCTTTCTTATTTCTATGGATTTTGAACTTTGGAATCTTGTTGAAAATGGATTTTTGAAGTCTTCTCTTCCAATGATCGATTGGAATGAATTGGAGAAGGCTTTTGCTCTTAATGCAAAGGCTATGAATGCCTTATTTTGTGCACTTGATAAAAACGAGTTTAACCGTGTTTCAACTTGTGAAACCGCATTTGATATTTGGCACACACTCGAAGTGACTCACGAAGGCACAAGTAGAGTGAAAGAGTCAAAAATCAATCTTCTGTTACATTCTTTCGAACTTTTCCAGATGAAACCGAGTGAAACCATTGGCGACATGTTTACCCGTTTCACGGATGTCGTCAACGGTCTAAAAGGACTCGAAAAAAGTTTTTCGGATTTTGAGCTCGTAAATAAGATTCTAAGATCCCTTCCTAAGAGTTGGGATCCTAAAGTCACTGCTATTCAAGAGGTGAAAGATCTAAGCAACTTCCCTCTTGAAAAACTAATCGGGTCATTAATGACCTACGAAATGACTTGTAAAGCTCATGAAGAGCAAGAAGACATCCTTCCAAAGAACAGGAAGGATATGTCACTTAAAACTTCAGAACGCCACTTGAGAGAAAACTCAAGTGATGAGGACTGTTATGATGACTTGGCACTTCTAACAAGAAAATTTAAAAAATTCATTAAAAGAAACAAGTTTAAGAATGACGCAAAAAATAAACTTGAACCCAAGAAGGACCAAGTTATTTGCTATGAATGCAAAAATCCGGGACACTACAAAAGTGATTGTTCCCAAGCCAAAAAGAGAATATCAAAGAAGAAGGCGCTCAAAGCAACGTGGGATGACTCGAGCGCGTCCGAAGAAGAGGAGTCCAACACCGAGCAAGTTGCTCACTATGCCTTAATGGCCAGATTTATCATTTGATGAATTATTAAATGTCTTCCATGATTTATTTGATGAATGCAAGATTATTAGTAGAAAATACAAATTGCTAAAAAAGGAGCATGATATTCTTACTTGTAATTTTGATAAGCTAAAAACTGAATATCATGATAGTTTAAGTTCATGCACAAAATGTCATGATCTAGAAACTCTCCAAAAGGAAAACTTGCTACTTAAGGACACATTGAAGAAATTCGAGGTTGATAGCAAATCATTGAACATGATCCTTGCAAACAAGGGTCACGTTCCCAAAAGAAGTGGAATTGGATTTGTGAGAAGTCCTCACCAAAATCCAACCACCTTTATAAAAGGCCCCATCTTACATGTTCGACACCAAAGCAAATGCAACTTTTGTTACAAATTTGGACACAAAACGCATTATTGTCCATTCAAGAAAATTAGTCCGAAAAAATTAATTTGGGTTCCCAAAGGAACCATGACAAATTCTATGCAACATGATAAACAATGTAGATCTATTTTTGAGGCACCCAAAAGCAAATGGGTACCTAAAAATCATCATTTCCTGTAAAAACATAAAAAATTATAAGCTGGAGCAAGAAATAATATTCTACTCCTTGGATTCTAAATATTCATGACCCAAGATCCAAAAAGAACTCGCAATGCTCTCTAGCCTAAATAAGAGATGAAGATTAAAATCACAAATGCGATTTAGATACAATCCTATTTGATTTTTCAGAATTAGAAACGCATGATTCTCAATTCACATATCCTCTGGATTTTCGAACCCATCAATTTCATCTGTTCATAACTTTCGAATCCAACTCTATATCATGAACTGACTAAGTCTGTCATGAACTTGCAAGGCTTACCAACTTGAACAAATGGTCACAAACATATGTACAACATTGAGAGTATGCACGTTAAAAGATCTATCTTGATCGTGCAAAAGTTCTTGTCCTAAAATGAAAACTCTTACGTAATTACGTAAGTAAAGTTGATTGCTCTAGATGAAAATTCTTCTCAAGACAAAAACTCTCAAATCAGATTAAACTACGATCAGAACAAGTGCTCACCGCCTGCAGGCGGTGGCACCGCCCCAACTGGAGGTTGTTGGGAAATCATAGGGGCGACATCACATGCGCAGTAGAAAAATAAGAAAACAAAATCTTCGATTCCCAAAGAGATGTTCGTCGTCGTGCAAAGATTGGTGCGCAAAATCCGCGAAACATAAAACTGCGTATAGAGTAGGTTGTGTTACCTAGGGAGATCGTATATCCCTGTTGCCTTGCAGATCCTTAGGAGAGGGTGAAGGAGGTCAAGCGTCCTCCTCTCTAGCGGTGATCCATATAGCAAGGTTGCGACGACGCTCCTCAAAACTCCAGGCCTGCTCTGAAGTGGAGAGGAAGAGGAGAATAGGAAAGGCAAGCAAAGGCTCTAGCCTATGAGGTTCTGAATCCCTCCTATTTATAGAGGTCCCTTGTCAAACCCTAATGGGTCCTCCCCTAGTGGGTATTGGATCTGCATCCAATAAGACAAGGGCTCCGTCGGATATCTCATATCTGAACCTCTACTCATAGCAATGCCTACCATATGTGTGTGACCCTCTAGGCCCAATATCGAGCTGGCCGTGAGTCATATCTATCAGAACTCCTTCTAACTCAGTGAATTATTATCTCTGTAATAATTCACTTGACTCATCGACTACGGAAGTACTAGGCCACTACGCCGTAGTCCCCAGACGATACAGGGGAATCCAATCCATTGGACCTGTCTGTCCTCAGTTACCGTGTACCTATAATCCCTCATCCATCTAATATCCTAGAGACCATATATCGAGCATGGTGTTGTCAGACCCATACGGTTTCTACTCGAGTCTCGCTCTAATCGGATTCTCTCGGAGAACTCTTTCTCTCTCAACCCGAATGACCCTGGCCAGGGATTTGTCTGAGCAAGAACACATGGAATATTCCTCTCATGATGCCGAGAGTGGATGATCCTCTATCGACACTCATTAGCCCTCGTAAGGTCGACTACCACTCCCAATGACCAGTTGTACTAGATCTGGGACAGCCAAACCTATAAGTCTGGTATCAAAGAGTGGAGCACTCATACAGGACATCCTTGGTGTCTCAAGTCTAAGGACCAGATACACCACTAGGACTACGGAATCGCTGTCTGACAATAAGGCATCATCAACCATCCAGCATTCCGTAAGCGGGTCAATCAGTGAACTCATTCTCCAATGAGCACCTGTACTGTATCCCTAGTGTCCCTACACGAGCAGCTATAAGACCAACTGCATCTATCATATGGACGGGTATACAGCACACCAGTCTATCTGGTTATCACGATGTCCCTCTCGAGTAACCTATGACCGGGATTATTTAGGATATGTATTTAAAGGTGAATCGATCTCATTATCGTGATCTCATCACGATCCAATTCCCATTGCACAAATCCAAGGACATCACAATATATATATATGCACATGCAATAGTTATAAAGTGATATACGCCAAAATATAATAAGCAAAAAGATTCTGTATCAAGTCACACGTGCCATCACTCACGTGATTGGCTTGCTGGGCACCTATGACTAGCAGAGGTAGCACCTCCGACTGTCACGTGTTGCAAGCGGTTGCACCGCCCTAGCTAGAGGTGCAACCGCCCACAACTCTACCCTTTTTAATCCAAGCTAGGGCTGGCGGTGAAACCGACCCCAACTCACTCCCTTCCTCTCTTTACTCTTCCAAGGCTCCTCCATCCCTATTTCTCCCCTCATAGCATCCTGAATACCCCTCATTTCGGAGCAAAATATCAACAATCCTTCCCTCTCTTGAAGATCCCACTAAGGTATTCTCTAAGAAGCCCTTAAATTCTGTTTTTCATTTACTCTTGCTCATTACTATTCTTCTAAACAATAGTAGTTATGGGATCTAGAAGATCCTCAAGGGACAAAGGAAAGAGGAGATTAGTAGAAGATTTTGATCTCACCCTTTTCGATTCAAAATACCATGCTGAAAAGTTTGTGAGATACCATAAGTTTCCTTGGGGTATCTCACAAACTTGCACCGCTCCATCCTTGATTCCAATTTATCGGGGTTGTGTCTTTTAACATGGGTAGGGTAGCCCTAAATCTTAACAACCTTAAGATCAGGCTTCTTCCATTTCCATATCTCATATGGTGTAGACACTACCGACTTAGTTGGAACTCTGTTCAGAAGGTAAGCTGTGGTTTCTAGGGCATATCCCCAGAATAAGATGGGTAGGTCAGCGAAACTCATCATGGACCATACCATATCTAATAACGTACGATTTCTCCTTTCAGAGACATCATTGAGTTGAGGTGTATAAGGAGGTGTCCATTGGGATAATATCCCATGGTCATTGAGGAACTGAGTAAACTCTGTACTTAAGTACTCACCTCCTCGATCTGATCGAAGAGTTTTGATACTCTTTCCAGTTTGGTTCTCCACCTCATTCTTATACTCTGAATTTCTCAAAGGCCTCGGACTTGTACTTCATTAAGTACACATATCCATACCTTAAGAAATCATCAGTAAATGTAATGAAGTAGGAGTAACCTCCAATGGCATGAGTTGACATGGGTCCACATACATCACTATGTATGAGTTCCAACAACTCAGTGACTCTCTCTCCAGTTTCACTAAATGGAGAGTTGGTCAGTTTTTCACGAATGCAAGGCTCACAAGTTGCATATGACACATAGTCGAATGGATCTAGATATCTATCATTTAGTAACTTTTGAATCCTTCTTTCATGGATGTGACCTAGCCTACAATGCCATAGGTATGCACTGTTCACCTCCTCTCGTTTCCTCTTAGACACTTACATTCATGATATGTGGAGTAGTGTCTTGCATAAATAAACCTTTATGCAATATTCCTCTCGCCAATCTCCCCTCAGCTTTGCTAGAATTTATAATAAATTGTAGATGTGATAAGCAATACTAGTATCCAATACCAATGCACTATCACAAAAATCTAACAATTGGAGATTGATCATGAATGTACCTGAAGCTTCTCCAAGCTTCTATTTCGCCCTTTCTACAAGGTACTCTTTGCAGTTCCTCTTCCAGTGCCCATCTATACCATAGTGGAAGCACTGGCCTTTGTCCTTTGTTGGGTCTTTCTTAGCAACCTTTGCTTTACTTGGTTTGCCCTTGCCCTTTCCCTTCTTAAGGGACCTTTCTGCTTTCCTTTTCTTTTTGGTCTCACCAGTGTAGAGAACTGGTTTCTCTTTCTTAATAATACTCTCTGCCTCCCTCAACATATTGAGGAGCTCTGGGAGAGTCACCTCAAGCTTGTTCATATCAAAATTCATTATGAACTGTGAAAAAGGAATCTGGTAGGGACTGAAGTACAATGTCCACACACAAGTTATCCTCTAGGACCATTCCTAGACCTGTGAGTTTCTCTATCCACTTAACCATCTTTAGGACATGGTTCTGAACCGGTGTCCCCTCAGTCATCCTAGCGCGGAAGAGGCTCTTAGATATCTCATATCGCTGAGTCCTTCCCTATTCCTCAAACAATTTGTGGACATGTAGGAGAATGGATCTGGCATCCATCTTTTCATGTTGTCTCTGTAACTCAGGAGTCATAGAGCCCAACATATAGCACTGAGCAAGAGTGGAGTCATCAATGTACTTCACGTAGCAAGCGATCTCATCCTCGTTTGCCCCTTCTTCGGGCGCAGGCATCACTGTATTAAGGACATATACGATTTTCTCCGTTGTGAGAACAATTCTCAAGTTACGGAGCCAATCCGTATAATTTGGACTAGTGAGGTGGTTGACATCAAGTATGCCACGTAAGGGATTTGAAAGCAACATTTTCTGAAAATAAAGATACAGCAGAAATGAATAACATGCAGATTTTGTAAGAAATAAACTATCAAGATATGGACTTCTATCTTAATATGCTCCCACTATTTTACTAACGAGTCACGCGACACCCTTAGCACGTGAAACGGAAGTCTCCGACAGACTTCTAGTGGGGATCAGGATCCAATCAGCGTCTTAGTGTAACCTCGAGGGACTCGACCAATCACACTAAGCCTAAAAGGTAGGCAACTCTTGCCGATCACAACTCCTTGTGATTCCCGTCTTGTTCGGCCTCCGAATCACCATGGCCTCAAGGAACTCGACCAACCATGATGCTCGGTTAAGTCAACACCTTCGTTACAAGATGAGTCTGATTTGATGATATACCCTCGAGAGACTCGACCAAGTATACCATGCCCTCAGGTCACCGGTGACATCTCTATGTCGTAAGCAAGATAGCGAATCGTGATATAGGTGAGTCTCGAGGGACTCAACCAACTCAACCTACACCGGGAATCGGTTCATACTTATAACGATGGAAGGCCACGTGGGTCAATCTAGTTGCCTCACGTTTACCGACTTAATATTATCGAGAGATGTTTCTATGATTTGGTCTCCTAATATGACATGTCACACATATGCATATTTAATATATATCTATATCGCATGCAAATACATATTTAGTATGTGTATAAGCAATCACACCAGATGATCATGGATCACAACCTAATATGATTAGGCCCGAGCCAGTAGGCCTAATCACTCACATCAAGATCTATGTGTGCAACGGTGCATCTTCATGCCCTGTGATCATCCATCTCGTCCTCATCGGTTCCGTCGACATCTTGATGCATCTTCATGCATCACGATTGTCCGTCTCGTGGGTCCCGCTATCGCATCCACGCTCCCGCTGCGCCTCCTCATGTGATTACAACTTAATCATAGGCACACAGGCCCGACAATAAACGAGAAATATAATGGAGGCTCGCAGACCTCAATAATAATAATCACAAGTACACACTTCACACGGTCCATGATCATCCGTCCATACATCATACATCACATGTATAAATAATCATCATCATGTAGGACTACTAGATAATAATAAAAATAATAATCAACTAAACCTTTTAATTAATTAATATTTTCTGAAATCAGGGACATGTAGGGAATTTCTGAATTTATAGGGGTATTTTTGTAATTTGGATAAAAGACAGAAACTGAAATTTCTTAAATTCCGAGGGTCAAAACTGTCTTTTGCCCAGAAAACCCTAATTGCCCTACTACCCTTTGCTGCTGCCGCCGCTGCCGCCACCCTGCTGGCGGCGGCCTGTGCGGCGAGGGGCGGGGCGCTGCCCTCGCCTGCGGGCGGCACGCCCGCTGGCGGCGCTGCCGCTGCAGGTGGGCGCCCCCGCGGGCGTCGCCGCCTCCGCGGGTAGTTCTGCCGGCGGGGCAACGCCCGCAGGCAGTGCTGCCCCTGCAGGTTGGCGCCCCTGCGGGCACCGCCGCCTCCGCGGGCAGTTCTGCCCGCGGGGCACCACCCGCAGGCGGTGCTGTCTCGCCGGGCGGCCGCCCCTGTGGGGGGGGGGGGGGGGGGGGGGGGGGTTCGCCCGCGGGAGCAGCGGCGCCTGCGGCGCCTCTGCCCGTGGGCTGCCAGCCCCGCCGGACGCAAGCCTGCTGCAAGCAGGCCGCCGGCCGGCTGCTGCAGACGCAGCCCCTGTGTTGCCCGCCTTCGGCTGCGCTACATGCACGCAGATCAGGGCAGCAACTCTTGCTGCCCTTCCTTATTTTTGCGTAACGATTTTGACGTCAAAATTCTTCCTAAACATAATACATGCAGTTCAAAACCAATCATTCGCACGAATAACTGGCTCTGATACCACTGTTGGGAAATCATAGGGGCGACATCACATGCGCAGCGGAAGAACAAGAAAACAAAATCCCCGATTCCCAAAAAGATGTTTGTCGTCGTACGAAGATTGGTGCGCAAAATCCGCGAAACATAAAACTGCGTATAGAGTAGGTTGTGTTACCTAGGGAGATCGTATATCCCTGTTGCCTTGCAGATCCTTAGGAGAGGGTGAAGGAGGTCAAGAGTCCTCCTCTCTAGCGGTTCTCCTCTCTAGCGGTGATCGAGATAGCAGGGTTGCGACGACGCTCCTCAAAACTCCAGGTCTGCTCTAAGCTGGAGAGGAAGAGGAGAATAGGAAAGACAAGCAAAGGCTCTAGCCTATGAGGTTCTGAATCCCTCCTATTTATAGAGGTCCCCTGTCAAACCCTAATGGGTCCTCCCCTAGTGGGTATTGGATCTGCATCCAATAAGATAAGGGCTCCGTCGGATATCTCATATCTGAACCTCTACTCATCGCAATGCCTACCATATGTGTGTGACCCTCTAGGCCCAATATCGAGCTGGCCGTGAGTCATACCTGTCAGAACTCCTTCTAACTCAGTGAATTATTATCTCTGTAATAATTCACTTGACTCATCGACTACGGAAGTACTAGGCCACTACGCCATAGTCCCCAGACGATACAGGGGAATCCAATCCATTGGACCTATCTATTCTCAGTTACCGTGTACCTATAATCCCTCATCCATCTAATATCCTAGAGACCGTATATCGAGCATGGTATTGTCAGACCCATACGGTTTCTACTCAAGTCTCGCTCTAATCGGATTCTCCCGGAGAACTCTTTCTCTCTCAACCCGAATGACCCTGGCCAGGGATTTGTCTAAGCAAGAACACATGGAATATTCCTCTCATGATGCCGAAAGTGGATGATCCTCTATCGACACTCAATAGCCCTCGTAAGGTCGACTACCACTCCCAATGACCAACTGTACTAGATCTGGGACAGCCAAACCTATAAGTCTGATATCAAAGAGTGGAGCACTCATACAGGACATCCTTGGTGTCTCAAGTCTAAGGACCAGATATACCACTAGGACTACGGAATCGTTGTCTAACAATAAGGCATCATCAACCATCCAACATTCCGTAAGCGGATCAATCAGTGAACTAATTCTCCAATGAGCACCTATACTGTATCCCTAGTGTCCCTACACGAGTAGCTATGAGACCAACTGCATCCATCATATGGACGGGTATACAGCACACCAGTCTATCCGGTTATCACGATGTCCCTCTCGAGTAACCTATGACCGGGATTATTTAGGATATGTGTTTAAAGGTGAATCGATCTCATTATCGTGATCTCATCACGATCCAATTCCCATTGTACAAATCCAAGGACATCACAATATATATATGCACATATGCAATAGTTATAAAGTGATATACGCTAAAATATAATAAGCAAAAAGATTCTGTATCAAGTCACACGTGCCATCACTTACGTGATTGGCTTGCTGGGCACCTATGACTAGCAGAGATAGCACCTCCGGCTGTCACGTGTTGCAAGTGGTTGTACCGCCCCAACTAGAGGTGCAACCGCCCGCAACTCTGCCCTTTTTAACCCAAGCTAGGGCCGGCGGTGAAACTGACCCCAACTCACTCCCTTCCTCTCTTTACTCTTCCAAGGCTCCTCCATCCCCATTTCTCCCCTCATAGCATCCCGAATACCCCTCATTTTGGAGCAAAACATCAACAATCCTTCCCTCTCTTGAAGATCCCACTAAGGTATTCTCTAAGAAGCCCTTAAATTCTGTTTTTCATTTACTCTTGCTCATTGCTATTCTTCTAAACAGTAGTAGTTATGGGTTTTAGAAGTTCCTCGAGGGACAAAGGAAAGAGGAGATTAGTAGAAGATTTTGATCTCACCCTTTTCGATTCAAAATACCATGCTGAAAAGTTTTTCTCTTTCGAACTTAGGAGTGTCAATAAGGGAAAATATGTAGATTTAAATGAACTAAGAGACTTAGAAACAATCAAATGGTTTGCAAACTTAGATCTACTCCCTATTTTGCAAATTAATGAACCCATCTATCCAAGACTTGTTAGATTGTTTTATAACAACATACAAATAGATGAAGAAGAAAAAATGTCTACCTATCTTTTAGGACAACACATCTCAATTACGGATAAAATCATTTGCGACATGATAGGCATTCCCATGAAAAGTAGAGGACTTTACTTTAGAGGATCATGGGATGATGAAACTGTTGGAACAACATATGTTGAAGCCTTAGGAACAATTTTTGCCAATCCCAACTTAGCATTTGTTCCTAAAAGTTGTGAATATCTACTGCCTCTAAATACCAAGGTACTTCATCATATCCTAACTAGCATCATTCTCCATAAACAATACCATCATGATGAAGTAAGCCAATTAGAATTAGGAACTATGTATTTGATCATGAAAGGACATGACATCTGTCTTGGTTATCTTATCCAAAAAAACATGTTAGAACTATCTAAGAAAGACATGATGCTCCCATATGGTGGTATAATTATTAGAATAATGAAAGCCTACGATATTCTAATACCACCGGAAGAAGAAGTAACAAAAGTAGATAGATTTAGCATAATAAATAAAAATCTACTTCACCGATTAAGATGTTTTTATAGAAACGGTAACTAGGTTAGAATGCCAAGAACCGATCCCCCTCAACCTGAACCAGAACCGGAAACACTAGTCTTTAGGGGTACCTAATCTCCTTCAATCAGTCCATTTGAGGAAATACATCCATTTGAGCAAACTCATACATCATCTGTCGAAGATATTGGGATTCGGATGGACCGATTCGAACAAAGACAAGAACGACTTGAACATCGACAAGATCAAATCCTATTTGAGCTGCAACAAATTCATCGACAATTTGACTCTTTGTTTAGGCACTTTAATTTTCCACCTCATGAATGAGCTTGTATGAACACAATCATCTGTTGTTATTGTAAACTCCTTATGTTACTCACCATGATGAGCTTTGCCTTGATCCTTGATATGGTTACCTGATATATTTTGAGCATATGCAGAGTTGTAAACATCTCTCGTGCCTTGATATGGTTACCTGATATGTTTATCTCGGATTTTACATTGAAACTAAATGTTTTGAAAACCTTGTGCCTTGATTTCCATGATAAATATAATTTGAAAAAGTGATATACCAATGCAGTTAATAAGTCATGACATTGCCATGATATTAATACTAAACATCAACTAGCTGACATTTTTACAAAACCTCTAAGTGAAGAACAATTTGATTTCATAAGAAGAGAATTAGGAATGTTGATGTGTCCGAATACATAAACTAGTTAAAATTATTTTTCAGACTTTATTAAATGCTCAAGTCACTTGATTGCCATTACATGCCTAAATAACATGTTGGAAATTATGTGTTGAATACAAAAATATTTTGTTTCATGATTGTATTTGAAAATCTGTAGCATAATCTTGTTCGAATGCATGAAAGTGTTCATTTCATTTTTCGGATTCGCTTAACAATTGGAATGCTAAAAATCAAATTTTCTCGTACACTCTTATGAAAAATATTTTTTTCTGAAATGAATTTGATGAAATGATTCCTGCTTATGAATTTCATCTTGAAATATGGATGATAGTATTTTTACTTGCAAAAAGCTGTTTCAAACACATATCTTGACTCAAAGTAAACTCACAAATAGCTGGAATCACAAATGGCTTTCCTCCTTCATGCAAAAAGGATTATAACAAAAAAAAAATGAGGAAGAAGTATTCAAAGCAATCTACGTATCATGCCTTCCTTTATATGCTAGATAATATTGTTCTCCTGGTATCACAACTACCATGCTTTTTGTTGATGACAAAGGGGGAGAAATATATGAATTGATGCTATAAACACTGATGCTATGATTATGCCATGCTTGCATCACCAAGAGATATATGAACAAATGCCATGCATTAATTTGCATTATGCCTTGAGTTGATATCTTACCATGTGAAGAAATGCAATACTTGCTAAAATATTTGAAATGTGTACATCATGTAATGATATCAAAATCTTACTTCACAGCTTTACATGTTGATATCTTACAATATGATGAATTGCTACAATTACCATCATTCAAACTTGTTATATTTGAAAATGAATGTCAAGCCTTGACATCATCTTCAGAGAGATACATCATGATGGGAATCATAATGAGAGTATTGATAAGTTCAAATGATTTTAACTTATCAATATGTCTCTTGAATTCTTAGGTCTTGAATTCAAGAATGACTTATCTCAAGTATGACATATAAACAGGGGGAGTTAAGGTTAACTCCATTATCAATTGATTGTCATCATCAAAAAGGGAGAGATTGTTGAATCTCGGATTTTGATGATGAAGTCAATTGTCATTTGTTATCTAATCTATATGTTGAGATAAGTGTGCAGGATTAACTACGATGAAAGTGAGACATGCAGCAGGAGTTACGCCGGAGTCAAGACAATGATCACGTTGGGAGTTCGAGAGTTCGACGGAAGTTCGGACAATCGTCGGAGGTTCTGCGGGAACAAATCCGAGAAGTCCATAAGCTTGCCAAAGAAGCTCGTCGGAACTCGCCAAGTGAATCGTCGTAAGTCCAGGAGTTTGCCGGAAGTCCGTAGGAGCATCACCGAGGGTTCATCGGATGATCGACGGAAGTTTGCCGGAAGCTCGCCGGAAGAAGCGATTGACGCACCAGAGCAAGTTGCAGTAAATGTCTTAGGAAAAATCGTAGTTAGCACATTGATTAAGTTGGAAATGGGAGGTGATCCCATTAACTTAATCTTGGGGCAATTGGGCCCCTGAAAAACCCAAATTGGGCCGAATGGATCAACCCATTCGGACCCTGATTTCTGCCAGGCGGTTGAACCGCCCAAGGCAGGAGGTTGCACCGCTTGGGCTCAGTCTCCGAGCGAGACTAGGAGGTGCAACCGCTCCAGCCAGGCGGTGGCACCGTCTGGGGCTCAGTCTCCGAGCGAGACTGGGCGGTGCAACCTCCCTTGACAAGAGGTGGCACCGCTTGAGCTCAGTCTTCGAGCTCTGCCAGGCGGTGCAACTGCCTCAGTCAGGAGGTGCAACCGCCTGAGCTCTGTCAGGAGGTGCAACCGCCCCTGACAGGAGGTAGCACTGCCTAGAGGCTCAGTCTTCGAGCTCTGCTAGGCGGTGCAACCGCTCCAGTTAGGAGGTGCAACCGCTTGATCCCGGAATTCCGGGAATTGATAGTTTTGAGCTCCAAATTTGAACTGGGTTGGGGCCTATAAATACCCCACCCATTCAGCACTAAAACAACACTGAACTTACACCGAAATCTAGATACTTTTCTGTGATTCTTAGAGCTCAAAATTGTTGTAAAGGCCAAAAGTTCTTCTCCTTCTATTCTTCCAAGTTCTGAGTTGTAAAGAGAGGAGAGAAAATTCTGTAAGGGTTGTCTCCTAAGCCCGTCAAAAGGAGTGAAACTGTAAAAGGGTGGTTGGCCTTCGCCTATTGAAGGAAGGCCTCTAGTTGACGTCGGTGACCTCGTCGGTGGACGAAGCCAAAAGTGGAGTAAGTCAAGATTGACCGAACCACTCTAAATCTCGGTTTGCATTTACTTTGAGAATCTTATCTTTACTGCAAACCTCCTCAATAGCTTACTGCCTTTTGTGTTTTTACGAACGTGTTTCAAAGTTCAGTGCTTTCCGAATCGAGGTTTAAGACGCAAATCAGTTTTATCGTACAAACTTCGTATTTCAGTTTGCGCTTACGTTCTGATTTCCATTATAACTGCAAACTAACTTTATATCTTTGCTTTAACTGCATCTCGTCTTATCTCAAGTTAAAGTGGTTTACGAATCAGCTTTTATACCGAATGGCTTTTATCGTACGAACGTCCTATTTCAGTTTGCGCTTATATTCTGATTTCCATCATAACTGCAAACTGCGTTCATATCTTTGCTGCATCTCTCCTAGTCAAAAGTTGAAGTGATTTATGAATCAGCTTTCTTACCAAAATCACTTCTATCGAACGAAAGCAGTTTTTGATTTTAATCGCAAAAGGTTTTCCGCTGCACTAATTCACCCCCCCCCCCCCCCCCCCCCCTCTTAGTGCTCTTGATCCTAACAGATGATGGTATGATTTTGAATTTTATAACTTTGTATGATCTTATAATTATTAATGCTCACTTTAAGAAGATAGATAAATATATAATTACTTATAAAAGTGGTCATAACTATAGTCAAATAGATTTTTTTCACATTAGAAAGATAGATAAAGTTTTTTGTAAGAATTATAAAGTTATACCTGACAAAACTTTGACGAATCAACATAAGTAGAAAAAAATTAATAGTAGTAGATGGTGAAATCTTAAATATGATAATGTAAACACTTTTAAGAATAAGATGGAAAGAGAGATGGTTTATAACTTAGATAAGGATAATATTAATGTTATTCAGACTACGATGGCTAATAAGTTTAGGAACTTAACAAAAGAGAGTTGGTGGTGGTGCGAGAAAGTTCAAAAAATAATTTTTACTAAAAGATCATATTTTAAATATTGATAAAATTATAAAAATAAGAAAAAAATTTAAAAGATATAAAGAATTAAGAAAAGGCTAAAAAATGATTAATATGGTAAGATATAAAGCTTATGATAATTTTTATAATAAATTAGGTAAGAAAAATTGTGAAAAAGATATATATCAAGTTGCTAAAGCTAGAGAAAGAAAGTATAAGAATTTAGGTCATATTACATACATTAAAGACAAAGATCAATGAATGTTGGCTAATGAGAACGAGATTAAGGAATAATGATAGATTTAATAATCATAGATTTATTTATAAAATTAGATCTAATAAAGTAAAAGACACATTAAAGAAGATGAAAATAGATAAGAGTATGGGGCCTGATAATATCCTTATTGAGATCTATACAAGTTTAAGAGATAAAGGAGTAGTTTGATTAACTAGTTTATTTAACAAAATCATGATACAAAAAAGATGCCTGATAAATGGAAAAGAGTTTTTTAGTACCAACTTACAAGAATAAAGATAACATATAAAATTATTCAAATTATAGAGAATTAAAATCATGAATCATACTATGAAACTTTATGAAAGAGTTATCGAAAATATGATAAAGCTTGAAATAAATATATCTAAAAATTAATTTGATTTTATGCTTGAAAGATCACCATAGAAGATATTTATTTATTAAGGCAATTAATAAATAATTTCAGGGAAAAAATATTTTTATTTTGTTTTTATTGAATTAGAGAAAGCCTATTATATGGTTCCTAGAGATTTATTATGGTGGGTTAGAAAAAAAAGATATATCCACTAATTATACTGATATTATTAAATATATATATATAATAATGAAACTATTAGTGTTATAGAGAGTGTGTCTAGTAAGTTTTCTAATAATATAATATTACACCAAGGATTTGTATTAAGTATCTACCTTTTCACATTGATAATGGATAAACTTACTAATCACTTATATGATAAACCCGTATGTTATTTGTTGATGATAATATCATAGTTGAAGAGAGCCTAAGTGGGTTCTCAATAATGGGAAACTCATAAATGTTGAAGCAACAGCTTCATGTTACATGTTTGAGAAATTCTTTAGAGATTAATTTCCTAGTACACAAAACATAGAAGATCTAATTTCTAGTAATAATAATGAAGTTCTCCACTTCATTCTTATACTCTTTGAATTTCTCAAAGGTCTCTAACTTATACTTCATTAAGTACACATATCCATACCTTAAAAAATCATTAGTAAAAATAATGAAGTAGGAGTAACCAACCACCTATGACATGAGTTGATATGGGACCACATGCATCACTATGTATGAGTTCCAGTAGCTTAGTAGCTCTCTCTTTAGTTCTACTAAATACAGAGTTTGTTAGTTTTCTATAAAGGTAAGGCTCACAAGTTACATATGACTCGTAGTTAAATGGATATAGATATCCATCCTTTAGCAACTTTTGAATCCTTCCATCATAGATGTGACTTAGCCTACAATGCCACAAGTATGCATTGTTTATCTCATCTCGTTTTCTCTTGGATACACTTACATTCATGATATGTGGAGTAATATCTAGCATAAACAAACCATTATGCAATGTTCCTATTGTGATGATCTCATTATCTAATAATATTGAATAACCATTGTTCTCGAAAACTTATTTATATACATTAATTATCAAACACAACAAAAATAATACTTTTAATAATAAAAGAAAAAAATAGAATATATCCAATGCAATAGTAGCTCCACCAAGCAGATGTAGGGTGTCCTCCCCAATAGCTACTACAATAACTTTTGCTTCATTGCCGATTTTGAGGTACATCTCGCCTCTTGCCAATCTCCTAGGTCTTGTCATAACCTACAATGAATTGCAGATGTGATAAATACTCCCGGTATCCAATACTCATGTGTTATTATAAGAGTAACAAATGGAGACTGATTATGAATGTACCTGAAGCTTCTCTAAGCTTCTATTTTGCCCTCTCTATAAGGTACTCTTTGTAGTTCCTTTTCTAGTGCCTATCTTTGTTACAGTGGAAGCACTAATCTTCGTCCTTTGTTGGGTTGTTCTTAGCAATCATTACTTTACCTAGTCTACCCTTGCCTTTGCCCTTTTTAAAGGACTTTTCTGCTTTTTTTTTCCTTCTAGTCTCACTAGTATAGAGAACTGGCTTCTCTTTCTTGATAGTGCTCTCTGCCTCTCTCAACATATTAAGGAGCTTAGAGAGAGTCACCTCAAGCTTATTTATATTAAAATTCATCATGAACTGTGAAAAGAAATCTGGTAGAGATTGAAGCACAAGATTCACACACAGGTTATCCTCTAGGACCATTCCTAGACCCATGAGTTTCTCTATCCACTTAGTCATCCATAGGATATGGTTCTTAATCGGTGTCCCTTTAGTCATCTGAGTGTGGAAGAGGCTCTTGGATATCTTATATCACTAGGTCCTTTCCTGTTCATCAAATAGTTTATAGACATGTAGAAGAATGGATCTAGCATCCATCTTTTTATGTTATCTCTATAACTCGAGAGTCATAGAATCCAACATGTAACACTGAGCAAGAGTGAAATCATTTATATACTTCACGTAGCGAGTGATCTCATCCTTTCTTGCCTCTTCCTCAGGCATAGGTATCATTGTATCAATGACGTACATGATTTTCTCTACCATGAGAATGATTCTTAAGTTGCAGAGCCAATCCGTATAGTTTAGACTAGTGAGATGGTTAACATCAAGTATGTCACATAAAGGATTTGAAAATGATATTTTCTGAAAATAAACATATAGCATAAATAAATAACATGTAGAATTTATATCTTTTTATGCTATCTCTATAACTCGAGAGTCATAGAGTCCAACATGTAACACTGAGCAAGAGTGAAATCATTTATGTACTTCACATAGCGAGTGATCTCATCCTTGCTTGCCTCTTCCTCGGGTATAGGTATCATTGTATCAAGGACGTACATGATTTTCTCTACCATGAGAATAATTCTTAAGTTGCGGAGCCAATCTGTATAGTTTAGACTAGTGAGATGGTTAACATTAAGTATGTCATATAAAAGATTTGAAAACGATATTTTCTGAAAATAAACATATAGCAGAAATAAATAACATGTAGACTTTACAAAAGGTAAATAACTAAGTCTTGTTTTGCTTCCACTATTTTCTCACGAAACACACAACTCCCTTTGGTATATGAATCGGAGATTTCCAATGGATCTCTAGTGGAGATCGGGATCTAATCGGTGTCTCAACATAACCTCAAGGGACTCGACCAATTATGCTAAGCCCAAAAGGTAGGCAGCTCTTGCCGATCATAGCTTCTTATGACTCCCATGTCGTTCGGCCTCCGAACCATCATGGTCTCGAGGGACTCGACCAACCATGATGTCCAGTTAAATTATCACCATCATTACAAGATGAGTCTAACTCGATAATATACTCTTGAGAGACTCGACCAAGCATATCATGTCATTAGGTCACCGGTGACATCTCTATTGCTAGTTATAGGTGTCCTACAAGTCAATCACATGTGATGACACATGTGACATGATACACATTCTTTATGCTTATTATTATTTAACATTTTATCACTTTATATTATTTATTACATATATGCTTATATATATTGTAATGTCCATAGATCTGTATAATAGGAATCGGATCGTGATGAGATCACGATAATGAGATCGATTCACCTTTAAACATAGACCTTAAATAATCCTAGTTATAGGTTACTCGAAAGGGATATCGAGATAACCAGATAGATTGATATGTTGTATACCCATCTATATGATGGAGGTAGCTGGTCTTATAGTTGCTCGTGTGAGGACACAAAGGATACAATACAAGTGCTCATTGGAGAATGAGTTCATTGATTGATCCGTTCATAGAATATTGGATGGTTGATGATGCCTTATTATTAGACAGCAATTCCATAGTCCCAGTAATGTATATGGTCCTTAGACTTGAGACACAAAGGATGTTCTTTATGAGTACTCTACTCTTTGATACCAGACTTATAGGTTTGGAAGTTCCAAATCTAGTACAATCGGTTATTGGGAGTGGTAGCAAACTTTACGAGGGCTATTAAGTGTTGATAGAGGATCATCTGCTCTTAGAATCATAAGAGAAATATCTCTGTATTCTTGCTTAGACAAATCCTTGGCTAAGATCATTCGGATTAAGAGAAAAGAGTTCCTCGGGAGAATCTGATAAGAGCGAGGCTAGGGGAGAAACCATATGGGCCTGACAGCACCATGCCCAATATATAATTTCTAGGATATTAGATGGTTGAGGGACTATAGGTACATGATAACTAAGGACAGATAGGGCCAAAGGATTGGATTCCCCTATATCGTTTGGGGATTACGACGTAGTGGCACAGTATATCCGTAGTTGATGAGTCTAGTGAATTTTTATGAAGATAGTAATTCACTGAGCCAAAAGGAGTTCTAACAGGTATGACTCACGGCCAACTCAGTATTGGGCCTAGAGGGTCACACACATTGTTAGGATCGGAGCGGCACTAAGAGGGGGGGGGGGGGGGGGGGTGAATTAGTGCAGCAGATTAAAATTTTCGTTTCGACAAATCTTTTGATACAATAATAACTGAACTTGAAAATGCTTAACTTGAAAGCGTGTTCGTAAAGGTGTGCAGCAAAAGTAATGAGGAAGTAAAGCATGTATGAAGGTTTGTAGTAAGGTAAATAGTAATATGTAAATGCAAACCAGAGAACATACCAATTTAAAGTGGTTCGGTCAAAATGACCTACATCCACTTGCGAAGCCTTCTTCGAAGAGGCTCCCAACTTCCAGTAGCAAATCACTTTGAAGAGGAAGGACAAATACCCCTCTTACAACCTTTTACAAGTGGTTCACACTCTTATAAATTTTCAAAGAGAAAGAGGGAGGTGAACACTCAAGCTATTGAAAACAAAAACTTGTTAAAGGCTTTGCTAAGACTTTTATCCGGGAGTTAAGGTTAACTTCGTCATCAAGTGGTTGTCATCATCAAAAAGGGGGAGATTGTTGAATCTCATATTTTGATGATGAAACCACTTGATATGTGTTTATGATTTAATCTGCGTTTTGAGTGATGCAGGTCTACTCGATCAGGATTAGATAGTTGACACAGGAGGAATTGACGTTGCGTCGGAGGAGATCACGTCAGGATATTGGACGATAGAAGGCTTCGGACGTCGAACATCGGGCCAAGGAGAGCGGAATTACGCCAAGGATATCGGGGTTGCGGAGGTCAACCACCGATTGGGCAACAAGCTGCAAGAGAGGACAATGCGCTGAAAAATCGGATGAAGCACCAACCAATGATGTGCCGAGCAACAGAATGTCAATTCGCATTGTAATAATTGTCTAGATCGGAGTAGAGTTTTAGCTTGTGTGTGCAGGATTAACTACGATAACGACGAAGACATAAACTGAAACAAAGTGTTAGAGTCAAGCGCGAAGGATTTGTTGCGAGTTTGAGAGTTCGACGGAAGTCCGAAGGTTCGTCGAGAATACTGCCGGAACTAGCCGAGAATGAGTAGGGAGCTTGCCGAAAGGTTTTTCGGAAGCTCGCCGGAAGGTTCATTGGAAGTTCGCGGAGCTCGCCTAGAAAGATCGGAGCTTGCCGAAGAAGCTCGTTGGAACTCATTAAGATTAAATCGTGAAGTCTAGGAGCTTGCCAAGAGTCCGCAGAATGGTTTCCGAGAGTTTATCGGAAGACCGCCGGAAGTTCGCCGGAAGCTCGCCGGAAGAAGTCTTGACTTACGGACTTTGTAATAGCTTAGAAAATGTCTTTAAATTCATAGTTAGCATGTTAATTAGGGTTAGGATTAGGTGTTAATTCTATAACCTAAGTAGGGGCCAATTGGGCTTAAGTTCGGACTAGTTTGGGCCAAGTTTAGAGCCCAACCAGTGAGCTGAAATAGTGTAGGCGGTGGCACCGTCAGATTTGGCGGTGGCACCGCCCAGAACCCGAGAACTGAGTGGTGGCACTATTGGACTAAGCGGTGGCACCGCCTAGCACCCGAGAGGTCCGGCAGTGGCACCGCCACCGATAGGCAGTGGCACCGCCAGCCTCGGAAACCTAAGAGAATTCAAATTTTGGAGCCCAAATTTTCTGTAAAAATTGAAATACCATCGATGGAACAGTTTTTTAGACATTCGGTGATTGGAGCGATAATAGAGCTGAAACTCTTGATGAATCTTCTGTAAAAAGAAGTTAAGCCATGGAAACTCCTCACATCATGTAATAAAGCAGGTGTTGGCCACTTGAGAATAGCTTCTACTTTACTTTGATCCATCGTGATTCTATCTTTTGAGACAACATACCCCAAAAACACAACACTAGAAGTAAAAAAATCACACTTATTTAGATTAGCATAAAGTTTTTGCTGCCTCAAAATAAGAAAGATATCTTTCAGATGATTCATATGCTCTTCTTCGCTCTTATTGTATACCAATATATCATCAAAATAAACTACAACAAATATTCCAATGCATGGCTTAAGTATATGATTCATAAATCTCATGAAAGTGCTAGAAGTATTAAATAGCCCAAATGGCATAACCAACCATTCATATAAGCATTCTCTAGTTTTAAATAATATTTTTCACTCATCTTCAAGCCTTATTCTTATTTAGTGATAGCCACTCATCAAATCAATTTTAGAGAAAATAAAAGCACCACATAATTGATCAAGTAAATCATCTAACCTTGGAATGGGAAAATGATAATCCACTATGATTTTGTTAATGGTGCTGCTATCAACGCACATTCTCCAAGAACCATTCTTCTTATGCACCAATAAGGCGAGAATTGCATATCTCTTGATATGTTCATGCTTTGCATAGTATGTAGAGGGATGGTCGAGGGCTTAATAGTCCCATTTTAGTTAGGTTGGTGGCCACTTTAGGCTTGTAAATAAAAGTTATGTCATGTGAACACTTGTGAGAGATTTTTGGTCTGTTGTGAACTATTTTGACCCTTTGTTGTGTAACTGTTCAGAGCTTGTAAGGTTTGTTTGTAATTTGCATTGTCTATGAAGTGTTTTCGGAAATGTTTGCTTGTGGATCCTGAGTGAGGCATTTTCTCTAACACTTTTTCTCTTTTGTGGGTCCTAAGGGACCATGGGAGGCTTCGGGGAGGCTGACCTTTGTGGACAGACACACAAGGGTACCGCACGACTTAGGCGAAACCAGCTAAGTTTGTGATAGCACATTCTCTAAGAACCGTCCTTCTTAGGCACCAACAAGGCGGGAACTACATAAGGACTCATGCTCTTCCGAATTAACCCCTTTTTCACCAATTCATCCTTACCTTTGAAGTTCTTCATGCTCCTTGCGACTCATTTTGTACACTGCCTTATTAGGTAGAACAGCCCTCGGAATAAGATCAATGTAATGTTGAATGTCTCTCAAAGGTAGAAGGCCATGTGGAATCTCTTCCAGTATAACATCTTGAAATTCCTTTAGAATTGGTTTCATTATTTCCGATGTCTCCTTTTGTTGTTCATTCTCCTCTACTACCATTAGGGCCAAAACATGACCACCCTTGTCTAATTCATATTTGCATTCATCATAAGACATAAAAGCATTAACTTCCTTCTTTGATACACTGATTTCGGAAGGTTATAATGGAGCTAAGATAATCTTCTTTTCATTCACTTTAAAAGAATAAGTATGTTTATAACCATCATACAACACCCTTCTATCATAATACCAAGGTCTTCCTAACAGCAAATGACAAGCATCCATAGGAGCAACATCACACCATACTTCGTCTTTACAATACTTGCCAATAGAAAATAAAACTAAACATCTTTTTTGTTACCTTGATGTCATTTTCTTTTTGTAACCAACATAATTGGTATGGATGTGGATGAGAGATTGTGTCCAACTTTAGCTTTTGCACCATCTGCAAAGAAACTATGTTCTCAAAACTACCACTATCGATGATCACTAAGCACACCTTGCCAAGAGAAGTGCATTTAGTGTGAAACACATTTTTTCTCACCCAACTTTCATCATCGGCCACATAAGATACTTGTAAGCTACGTTGCAATACAATAGACAAACCATGATCTGCATAAGTAACCTCTTCCTCATCTTCATTATATTTTGATTTATCGTCGGCTTCATCTTCTCTTCCATCACTATGATCTTCAATCAAAGTTACAATCCTCCTATTTGGACAATCTGAAGCAATATGCACAAAACCATGATATTTGAAGCATTTTCGGCCACTTGGGGCAGAAGAATTAAGTGTTTTTTTACTACTAGCAGATTCTTAACCCTTTTCTTGCACCTTTGATATTACCTTGATTTGGACAGTACGCTTGGAACTTTCTCCTTTTATATAGCCTTCTTTTGAGCCGTACCGAGAACTCTTTTCAAACTTCTATTGCTTTTCAACTTTTAATATCAGCTTACTCACATCATTTAAAGACCAATATGGCTGCAGTTGAACCACTTTAGCAATCTCATATTTTAGACCTCCTAAGTATCTTGCAATGGTTTACTCTTCTGGTTCCACAAACTCTTCTTTTAATATTAGAATATCGAATTCTACAGTGTACTCCTCAACATTATAATCTTTTTGCTTGAAATTATGGATTTTGAGAAAGATCTCTTGCTTATAATTGTGAGGTAAATATTTTCTCTTCAACTCCCTTTTCATTTTTTTCCCATGTCATGATTTTACTCTTCCCCTCACGTTCTCTTTATTTATTCAGATTTTCCCACCAAAAAGATATATTCTATCTAAGTTTTAGTGCCATAAGTTTGACCTTCTTTTGTTTTGGTGGTTCATGAAAATCAAAAATTCTTTCTACTGTATTAAGCCAATCGATAAAGTCATCAATATTTATTTTACCTTTAAACTCTAAAATCTCCAATCTTGGGTTATATTTATTCTGCCACTCATCTTGGACTCTATTTCTTGTCTGATATCTTCTCGACTCCCTTGGGAGAGGAGGTGTATCTTCATCAGAAGTATATTCATGGACATTATCATTTTCATGCTGGTTTTGTCTACTTTGAAGTTCTTTGATTATTTCATTTTTTTTCTTGTAGACTACACAGCAATCTTCAGCCTCAACGACTCGGCATCATCTTCATGGTCGCTACCTTCACTAACTATATCTTTTCCAGTCTGTCTTGCCATGATCTCTAGCCTTTAGCTCTGACACCAAACTAATACCGATGATGGTAAAATACAGAATGGATTTTGAAATACCATCGATGGAACAGTTTTTCAGATAAAAAATATCATGGTAGACAAGGAACGAATTGATATTAGGAGTGATGCGGAGGGTGTAGAATAGATTTCAAAAGAAAATTGACGGCACAGTTTTTTTGGATATAAAATGAACGAACTCACAAGAAAAGTTTATAATACAATCGTATTTGCTGGAATGAGTTTTCCAAACAGAAAAAGGAGCGAACTCACAAAGCAACTTTGGTAAAAATAAAAAATAGCTCACCACCAAGTTTAAAATCCAAAGGGATACAGAAAGATCACCACCCTAAGGATAATAAATAATGATACATAATTGAAAGTAAAAGACTCACCACTCGAGGATGCATCCAAGAGATACAGAGTTTAAGAGAGCACTCCAAGAGAGCTTCTGCCAATATCCTCAGTTTCTAAAGTCCTTTCTAAGTCCTAAACACCAAAATAAATATTAGTACATAAAATAACCCTTCATGCATAGGGAATTTCGAAATTAAGTGTTTACAGCTACTTACCAACTCCTTTAATGCATTCCTTGATCATGAAGAAATGTTCACAGCTGCTAACCAACTCCTTTAATGCATTCCTTTGTTATGAAGAAAAGCACATTGAAACAGCTTTAACTTTGTGCAAGGAATATGCTACTGAGCTGTCATATTTGAGTGGGCTGAGTTGGAGATAATGAGACATCATTGTTAGCTGAAAAAAATATCATATCATAATCAAGGTTAATATGATCATATTGTAGTATATTAGACACTCCCGTGTCAATATCTACATCATATGCAAATATATACATATCTAGTAAGTATATAAATAATCACACATCATATAAGCAATCACACTAGATGATCATGGACCACACCCTAATTTAATTAGGCCTGAGCTAGTTGGCCCAATCACTTATATCAAGATCTATGTTTGCGACGATGCATCTCTATGCCCTATAATCGTCCATCTCGTTCTCATCGGAATCTCGGTACATCTTCATACGTCGCGATTGTCTGTCTTGGCCTTGTGGGTTCCGCTATCACCTCTACGCTCCTACTATGCCTCCTCATATGATTATAACTTAATCATAAGCATGTAGGCCTAACAATAAACAAGAATAAAATTGGAGGCTCATAGGCCCCAATAATAATAATAATCACATCACATGTACACACACATCACATGGTCCATAATCATCCGTCCACATCATACATCATATGTACATATCATCATCATGTAGAACTACTAGATAATAATTATAATAATTAATTAAATTATTTAATTAATTATTCTATAGTATTGGGAACCCTACCATAGGGTGCCCTAAAATGGCAGGTAGTTCCTTAGGTGGTTAGAAAATCTCAACCACTAAAGATTCCCATATCACCATGAATCCTAGGCCACAAGGCTGCCTTGTATGG